>NC_091130.1:113782913-114082913 GCF_040183065.1 Periplaneta americana
ACCAACATCACCAAACTACTACATTACGATAGGCCGATATTAATTTCTGACATTTTATTTTATGCCACTCATGTGCCAACTTCTTAGATCGTAACATTTTTGGCCCTTAATTCTACCCATCAGGGATAAAAGAGGCTGTCTTATGGTGACGACAGTATTATCTCTTCTCCCCTCATCCTTGTCGAATTCTGACGTCTTCTCTGAAAGCTATCCACATCATCCCTTGATCTCCTGTATAGCTCACTTGCTTCTGCTTTCTGCTGACTCATGTTGTCTCTGTGATCATATGTTGCTGCTTTGTCCTGCTCGATCTACTATTTCACTTGGCTCAGCAGATTCACAAGACCATATGTTAGAAACTTCAGAGGAATCTCACTACTCAATACGATGTATAAAGTATTTACCAAAATTGTGGCATCACAATTAAAAGCATTTGTAGAAAGTGCACTAGGTTGGTACCAGGCTGGATTTAGGAGTGACAGAGCTACATCTGACAAAATGTTTGGTATTCCAAACTCCAATATTACAGTGCCGTATATAAAGGTCTTAAAACATTGCCATAAGGCAGCTTAAGGTCTATGAACACTTGATGTAATGTGATGTAGGCCTACTCATAACTGTCCTCGGTAGAAAGATTTGATCAGATGTAGATGACATTGAGGAAAACTAAATCTATAGTGAAAGTGCACGAAATGACTTCAGAAGCATTTGAAGTAAAAAGAGGACTCAGACAGGGAAATGTGCTGTCAACTCTTTTCTTCAACGTAGCTCTAGAGGAAGTCATGAGAACTATCTTTCTGTTAAATCACAGTCTAGTACCGGTACCGTATATACAGTCATGAAGCTTGAGTTGTGAGGGTACTAAGAACAATAGACTGTGCAGGTACTATTTAGCATTGTCTGTGATTAGTCGATAGTAGTGATCCTAGGGGTTAGCAACTGTCTATGGATGCATATTTACTACGTATTGAGCTTCGTGACTGTATATACTAGACTGTGGTTAAATGGAAAGAGAAGACAGGAAGATAAAACTACAGATTAATGAAGGAAAAACAAAATGTATAACTAATAAATACCACAAGAAACAAGCAGTTGAGACAAGTCTAGTGATAGACATTTACATAATTACAGCTTTGAGAGTGTACAGGAATTTAAATACTTGCGATTGGCGAATATGTAAAATAACTCAGTTCAAGAAAAAGGATGTCGGCTGCTGATATAGATTCTATTATGCTTCTGATATGAACATCACTTTAGTTAACATTTTATCGAACAATAGCTACAGTATGTTCAGTGCGGAACATGGACCCTAACTAAAGCAAATGAGAATAGAATTGAATACCTGAATTGACAGACATTCCAAGTCCATTAAAGTAAATTTTTCAGTAGAGCAAGAAAATTAAATATGCTTGCCATGTAAGAGTATTGAAATAAGTATTTGTATGATTAAAAAACACAGGTTAGAGTGAGACTTGCAATATTCTTTTTTTACAGGATGATAGCCTACGCAAAAAGAAAAAACAATGTATGTCAGGTAAAAAGTCAAATTCGGTAAACTTTGGACTTGGGATGTTTGTTAATTCAGGTCTTCAATTTCGGCCTCTGCTTAACCGTAGCTTAGAAATAAAATTATAGATGAGTCTTCTTATGACTTCCTCATCAAAATTGTCTACAGCTGCAACAATCTTCTTCTTTGGCTGTGATTTTTCCGGACTGGAGAAAGAATCTGCTATTCCTGCCTCAATATTTTTCCCTTCTTTCCTGATTCTTGCCAAGGTTCGCTTTGAAATACCAGTGGCAGGCAGTACTATTGCACACACGCTTCTCAATGGAATTGTTATTCCATGTACAGCCTCTTCTGACATACATTTCCATACATTGTATACTATGAAATCATAGATTTCACACCTTAGACCAGACGCAGGCAAACTGGTAATCATGATTACATCTGGTAGCGGGGAGAGTTCTGACATCACGTTTCTCCCACAAACTTCTACCCCCTCTGTAAGCGACCCTTAGTTGAAGTGACGGATTGTCTTTGCAATGTTGAACATGTCAACCTCAGTGAATACTCATAAACGCCCATTCCAGGTAAATTGGGAAGAAAAATTTTTCTTTTGCTCACAGAGAAAACGCGATATGCTTACTATGCAACAAAATCGTTATAGGAACCACAGAAGCAATATACACAGACATTACAAACAATGTCATAAGAATCGTAGCTTAATTACAGGTAAATAGTCGTAGTTTGAAGTTTAATACCTACACAATAAGCTGAAATAATAATATTAGCTACATAGATCGTTTTTCTGTTTTCACAAATTTTTAAACAAAATTTCGCTCTGTCTTTTCTACAGCGTGAGTATAAATGGCTTCCCTAATTACGAAAATTATTCGTGGACAAACGATTGAAGGTAGAAAATTTTTAATTATACTAGTATATGATGAAATTCTCCAAGTTTTTAAACATAACTTATAGGTGTTCAATATGGGTTCCCCTTATAACCCTACAGACATCCAGCCGATAGTTCAATTCGTCCCACACACACTTCTAAGTGTATCCATATCGATTGCAGCGATGGCGTTGATGATGCGAGCACGTAGCTCTGACAGATTTTCCGGTAATGGAGGTACAAAAACAGAGTCTTTAACATACCCCCACAGATAGAAGTCACACGGTGTTAAGTCAGGGGAACGTGGAGACCAGGACAAGACCTGCATGTCGCCTCTCTCCACACGACCAATCCATCTGTTTGGCATTCGGTTGTTCAGGAATGCCCGGACTTCGTTGTGGAAGTGAAGTGGAGAGACGACATGCAGCTGTTGTCCTGGCCTCCACGTTCCCCTGACTTAACACCGTGTGACTTCTACCTATGGGGGTACGTTAAAGACTCTGTTTTTGTACCTTCATTACTGGAAAATCTGCCAGAGCTATGCTCCTGCATCATCGCCATCACTGCAATCGATATGGATACACTTTGTCATGTGTGGGACAAATTGAACTACCGGCTTGATGTCTGCAGCGCACAAGGGGAGTCCATATCGAGCACCTATAAGATATGTTTAAAAACTTGAAGAGTTTATCCATACACTCGTATATTTAAAATTTTTCTACGTTCAATTGTTTGTCCACAAATAATTTTCCTAATTAGGGAAGTCATTTATACTCACTCTGTACTTTCTTTTCTATTTCTCTTTATCCCAATTTATAGGGCTGGAACATACAGAACAGTTTGAAAAATTAAAAACCAAAATATTAAGTAAACCAGAATAGAGAGGAGGCGAATGCCTTGACTCAAAAAAAAAAAAAAAAAAAAAGGAAATTCTTGCCAGTAACATAGTTGCATGGGAAGTCGCAAAATCATTGAAACCTTTCAGTGACGGGAAATTTGTTAAAAATGTTCAATAAGTGTGGTGAGTGTTATATCTCCTGAACAAAAGGCACAATATGAAAACTTCAGTTTGTCTCGTTGTACTATAGGGAGAAGAATAGAAGATATTTCATATCTGGTGGATGAGCAATTAAAATCTAGTTTATCGCAATTCATAGCGTATTCACTTGCTTTCGATGAAAGTTCGGACATTGCTCAGTCAGCGTGGATCTTAAGGTAATTTTCATTTATTTTATACCAACTTCATCTAATAAAATGTGTACAATTTAATTGTAAAACATTGATGAGACCATGCTTAACACACGGCAGAGATAATGTGTGCTCATATCTTATATTATGTTTCTGTTACAGTTCGCTACTACACATAAAATGGGTGAACTACATTCCCCTACCACACAAACTCTCCTCAGTGTGATGGGTAGTATCTCAAGATCTGTCCACCACTGCCTTAGACAATGCCATAATGAGGGCGCTCAGAACGACAATGTTTTTAGTATTAGCAATAGCGGTAGTAGCAGAATGATCTGAACACTCAGAATGCTAGTAACCGACTAAATCAACACCCCTCCAGTTGAGTTTGAGGGCGAGTCCAAGCAGACGAACTAAAATGTGTCCCTCGTGCTGATGTCATAACTTCTCGTCCAGGCTATACAGGCCAGAACATCTTGTTTCACAATTCGTGGTGCCGGTACTGGCAGTGACAATGATGACAACTTACCTGCTGAAGCATTGCGCTCAACTTTGTGAAGACAGGGACAATTTTTCAGATTCCACATGAGCAGAACTTCTGTGAACTGCTCTATAAACATCTCTCAGTTTGAGCTTGCATCCACAAAAATGAAAACCTATTCATATTACATTATTTCATCCTTCTAAGGAAAAGGACATTTTTTATTCAGTCAGCATTTGAAAATCTTTCGTGAGCAATTTGTTTTCAGCTTTTTATTATGTTATACTGCTTTCATACAATGGCCTAAGAACTCTTGAAGTAAAAATTAAATTCAGTATTACATTCCTTTAAATATGAAATTTACACAGTATATTAATACAAAGAACAAATATTTTCTTCCCAAACCAAATATACAACAACATATTTATTAACAAATTACTAAATATTTATAACATTATTTTTCAGTCCATTTTAAGTACACTTTTATTAAATACTGTACTTAAATAATTATATTTATTGTCGAAATAAGTACTTTATCAAACTCTTCACTTCATAAATATGCTAAAAATGCTCAAAATTAAAATATACTGATAGTAGAAGATATTCCAAATTTCTGTTATTATACTCAGAAGGCGACATACTGTACTCACTGAGAAAAAATTTGGATAATATTGAACATTACTTAGAAAATTCCCCTAAAATCGCTTCATTGTCTTTCGAAGGAAACAGGTATATCCAGTGCTGTGGTTGGGCCAGTACAGGCCGGTACGCCATACCGTCTAAAATAAAAACTCACTGTTACCATACCGGCAAAAATATAGACTCGAAAACATTCATTATGTTCAACTAGTATTTAATACACTTTGAAATGGAGGATGTAAGATTCTGAAAATATTTAATTTTGATATTTGGCATAAAAGTAACGGCTCACATCTCATATCCTTTGCTTAAACACTTGTAAATTCGTTGTTTTATCGAAAACCATGCTCTGGCACCTCAAGAATAGTTTGATCTGTTAATTTAAAACTTACAGAGCGTCATGGTATTTATAATTAATAGGCCTACTGATCTCAAAATACGGCACCTCAAGACTGAAGCCTCTAATAATAAGTAAAGAAATTCTAAATAAAGATCTAAATATGCAAATTTAGCTAAAATTACGATGTCTGTTGATTTTGTTCAGAATATGGCAATATCTGTGATGGCCTTATTATAAAAGATCTAACAATTCCAGAAGTTTAAAAGCGTACTGTACTGTTAAGGTCTTTGAATCTATGGTACAGTACATTCGCCAGAATCTTATGTTGAGTAGGCATTCTCTGCTTCAAAACAGAAAGTTTTCAAAGATAGTTGAAATAAACCCTAGTCAAATTTACAGAAGCCTGTCAGAAAATTTCATGCAGAGGCTTATCAATCCCACACAAACATCCTACTTACATTGACAATCTAAGATTAGTAATACAAAATGGAAGACAGGTAAAAAAAAAAAGAGACTGTTGAAAGATTTGACTTGTAAATACAAACATATATAACCTGTAGTGATATATGCATCTCAAACTTGTATGAACATTTCTATCTCGAAGAGAAGCGAAAGTACATTCAGGCCTTCAGGGTATATACTGTCTTCAATGTGAAATCACTAGAGCTTTGTAGTTTTTTACCAGGGGCGATTTCTCAGGGCATGCTATGCTTGCTGCACAAGCCCAATATTTTCGTAGCATGTGTATTTCTCAAAATGGGATTACGTACATTAAAATTTATTTTGATTTTTGGAATATTGTATAATACCATCCGCAGGTTGCACACCGCAAGTATCGCAACGCTTGCTCGTTTCTCGGAGCTACAGGAAAGACGTAGAAACAGCGAGAATATGATGCGCACGCGAGTGCCTTCCTCCTTAGTACGTCCTAGGCGCACATGCTTCTGTTATGTGTTGTTTGAAGCTCTGGTCCGAGAGCTACACCAACGACTATTTAACGTTACACAGAGCAGTATTGACAGCGGGAATGTGCTGTGATTTGCGAGTGCAATGTAATTATATGAGCGGAATGCATGTGTTAGCTGCTGCATGTATTATTAATTCTTAAACATTAATTTGAAGTATTGCAATGAGTTCGGAATTGTGTGTTATTGAAACCTTATTATTAAATCCATTTTCCCGAAGGACTATTCAAGAGAAGACAGACATTATAGAGAATATGTGCGCTCGTTCAGTGCAGCTCAATACAACAATGTGTCATTGGTTGGCAGGGTCGAAAAAACTAAATAAACTGTTTTGTTGGCCATGTTTGTTATATTATATCGAACTTCTACATCTGATAAGCGAATATGATCCCTGACTTATAATGATTTCATAATTATAAAATAAATTATTTGTGGATTGATTATTTTTATCAATTATGAATTATTATATCCTCCCATCTTCCCCTATGAATAAAAGAGCAAGCCTAAATTTCTTGACTAGCATTCGCCCCTGTTTGTTACATAGGCCTATAATAGATTCTATTCAATTTCAACTTCAGAATGCATAGGCTCATTAGTGTAATAAACTATACGTGGACTGAGAAAAGAAATACTCTTCTAGTAAAAGAATTTCTAGGTTTTTGTTCCCAAAAATGTGTTGGACCATCACTGTCAGCATTTAGCCCTATGCCTTATGTGCAATTGTAGATGCGATCTGGAAGGACGTCTGCAGAGGAGACTGCATGCCGATGAAATAACCTTGAAATAGAAGTGCAGTACGAGTCGGTACGGATTCTATTCTAACCAAGGAAATTTCAACAGTACCCCCTAAAATTTCTTTCCAACTACAGCACTGGGTATATCTTACAGTTCTGTGCCAATTGCCAGAAAGACATTGAGGATAAAATCTTACAAATTTACAGTGATGGAAGAACTACGACCCAGTGATCCTGTAATCAGGCGTGCATTTTGTCAGCAGATTTTACATAGATCGTGCATAAAGCCGAAATTGACCCTAATCTCCTATTTTCTGACGAAGATTATGTAAATACCCCAAAACAGATATTAGAGATCCGAGAAACCCAACCCTTCACGAAGATTCACTCCAACATATGAAAATGGAAGTAGTGTAGAGGGATGCTGTGAGAGGTGAATGGATCATATGTCCTTTTTTAAACAAAGTATCAGTATGAGAGGCACGTAAAAATTAATTTGCGTCTTTTTTGTTTTTTGTTTTTTTTTTTTAATTTTTGGAGAGTAAGCGTGCTTTTGGCTTTTTTTCTAACAGGATTGTGCAACAGCACATACAGCTGATTATTCTAATAACGAACTTCATAGACTATTAAAGGATAAAATTGTCAGTACCGGTAGGAATATGTGGCCCACTCAAATTCTCGACTAATCCTTTGTGACATTTGTATTTTGGGAACTGTAAAAGACAAAATGTACAAAATAATCCACATACTATACCTACTATGGAAGAACATCCCCTCCATTTCTCAATGGGAACTGCAGCCAGAGATGGTTCATTTCTGAAGGGGACAGGATGGTAGAATTTGAATTTTTTTTATTCACAATTTTCATTTTTTGTATGTAGAAATAAATCATTGCTGCGGTAACTTAAATTCGAGATTTTTTTTTTTAATTGAGGCCCAAGTTTTAAAAAAGTACCAGAATACAGTAATTCACTAAAATGAATATATCTCAGCAATTTTTAAAGATACATTCAAACTCTCTGACATTTTACTCCTAAAAGCACATTCTTTAAAATGTCAGGAGCATAATTTTGATTTTGACTTACAAATTTTTAAAATAAACAATTGCATTTAAGAATGAATTTTAGATGTACATTTACAAAAGTATGGAAGGATAGTTTTTAAATGCAACAAAATAACAAATTTATACTACAGAGAAAAGTTTCCTAATATCCTAATGAATGTGTGATCAAAATATGATGCATATAGCACTAATAGTTACGAAAATGTATAATTTTAGAATAAAACAAAAAAATTTAGGTTACGAGAAATTGCAGTCAACGCATTAAATTTTATGTAATACATTTTTTACATATCAAAGATTATTTTAAAGGGGGAAGAAACTGAAAATTCACTGGTTTTCCAACATATTTAACCATCCGTTTCTCTTCAAAACCATGTGCAACAGAGCTTTCAAAGTAGCATCATAGCAGCTGACAAAAGCATAAATACGCATTAAATTATACAGTATATAATACATTTTTCATATATCAAAATGTATTTTTTAATATACTGGTTTTCCACCATACTAAAACCATCCTCTATTCTTAAACTGACGCAACAGATGTTTGCAACAAGAAGACATTTCCTCATTTCTTATTTGGGTGACTACAGGTACCTAAATTAAGTTCTAATTGCATATATTTAGTAATGTTTAACATGAACCATTTGTGGTGCGTACCATTACTTCACTGAGTGAAGCAGATAGCATGCTTTTTGCGTGGCTGAAGGTTGAGAGCGACTCAGCAAAGAGTCAGAATGCTGTGATGTGGTTTCTCTACTATGTACTGATCCAGTATATTATCTAGTCATAATCGATAGTCATACCAAATGGTTGGAGATTATGTCTAGAAATTCGATAACAGTAGCCAGTACAATATTCGATTACTACGTCAAACATTTACTAGTTTTAGCGTGCCTGAAACCTTGTCAGATGTCATTAAGTACACGTGTGTGCAGATAATAAAATGAAAACCTTGAACAGTCATCTGGTTGTGACGCAATCCGAAATTCACTACTAGGAATCTAAGAAGTCAGGATTCATATGTGCCTACTTCTTCCTTATCTTTGTAATACATGTCACTGTTGCTTGGTCCTTTGCCACGTGCTTAGTCGTGATTTTTTAACCAACTTTTTTTATAAAGAAGTCTGTATCATCATGCTTAACTTACACACGCATACAGAATATCTGCAGGTTAAGGGGATGTATTACAAGAACTTATTATTTATGTACCCTTATTATTTAATTATTACTTTTAACACTAAAATTCCTCTTGATTTTTTAAACAATCAGAGCATTAGGGCCTAACAATTATATTACGCAAAACTAGCCAATAAATAATTTCAATATATTGTTGAGCATAACTGTAATTTACGATTATTTGTTATACTAAGTGAAACAGCAGTTCACAGCAGAATTAATTCACCGTTTGTGGACAAAATTATACAAAGCACCATATTATTATTATTAAAAATGTTATCATTTATGTTTCCAATTTACGTATGCAATTTTCATTGTTGTACCAGTATACATTATGTTTAATAAAATCTTAAACGGACCAGAATAAAAAAATGAAGATGAGTAAAAAATATAGAACGGATTGGAGTTTACATTATTAAAAATAAGTCTTCCATATAGGAAAGACAAAATACATGGCAATATCGAGAAACAGTGAAGACTATAGGTACCGGTAATTAAATAAGAAAATGTAGAATTATTTGAAATGGTCTGAGGATTTAAATATGAAGAGTCCACTGCAAGAATGATGGATGTCACTTTCTCGTCGAAAATGAACCAAGACGGTCAATGCATAGCTTAAGACATATAGAATGTACATACAGAGTTATATGGCTTTAACACTGATAGTCATTGTCCAGTAATGATCGGAAAATCACAGTTAAGCTTTGAGCGCCAAGCATTTCAAACTTTCAATTGCTTCTCCTGCAAAATGTATTCCAAATGACATCCATCATTCTTGCAGTCGACTCTTCATATTTAAGCCACACATTAACAAATCAGAACATAATAGATACAGTACTGAAATATTCCAATGACTGTATGTTGCAGCTTTATATTTTATCCTGACAACATGCTGTGTTCACGAAAAATTTATATTTCTCCTACTTCATTTTGTAGGTTGGAAATTGTGAGCTTCCAGCTACAATAATTTATTTCGAGCTCAGTATCTATGAACTTTCAGTCAGCGAAGAACGACGCAAAATTTTACAGTAATACGAGACGTGTCCAGAAAGTAAGTTTCCTTGGGGCCGTTTACAGAAAGAAGACACAGTTTTATGGAAAGATTTATTGGAACAGATACAGCAATTGTTGAGCTATTTTTAAACATATTCCCCACCAGAATTGAGGCATTTGTCATACTGTGGTATCAAATGCCACCTGGGATCGGAACCAGTGTGTGACAGCCATCTGCACCTCTCTGTAACTGTGAAAATGCTAACCGAATAGGAATTTCTTGAGGTGTAAGAAAAGACGGTAATTGCTGGGAATGAGATCCGGACTGTAGGGTAGATGTTGAAACACCTCCCAGTGAAATTCCAGCAGATCTGTTGTGGGCTAAGCATTTGCCATCGTTTCTTACACCTCAAGAAATTCTGTCTGGTCAGCATTTTCACAGTGACAGAGGTGCAGACGATTGTCACACACTGGTTTCAGTCTCAAGCAGCAGACTTAGGCCTATGCGACACAGCAGTGGTGACTCGTGATATTTTTTTTATGTAGGATATGAAATTGACGACTGATGACCATGACAGAAAGTAATATTAACATAATAATAATAATAATAATAATAATAATAATAATAATAATAATAATAATAATAGAGTATGCAAAATCAATACAAGTTGGCCTACCAGTACGTTAGTCTTTGACTCACCATTCTGGAACTGGCAATTTATTAGTAGTGAAGCTCGATTCTCCTCCCCTTTTTAGTTGCGAAGATGGCTCCTAAGCCATTGTAGTGCCCGATATTTATGGATGCTCCGGTATACGTTTGCGCAATTAATTTCTTGCTCAGTTAAATTCTTCTAAATGATCAAATACAACTCCAGATATTCTTTCGGCTGTCTTGTCACCTGGAAGTCCTGTTAATTCTTGTATTTATTATAGCTTATTTTGTTTATCTTTATGTAATTTTGTTTTTTATTCATTTTATTTTTTTATATTACATCATTTTAAATTATTTACTATTTTGTTCATTCTATTCTTTTAAAATGACCAATGAACTGCATTTAAGGAGGCTAAAGGGTACTTGAAAATTCTTATCGTAGTCTCTGATAGGATCTCCATCACCCAGAAAGAAGGGTCGTAGTATTAGGATACGCGGTCATATCCTCAAACACGGTTAAACTCAACCCATAACCCATTCTCCGCACCCTCCCCTGTCCGCTAACTTCACTGCTAGAAAAAACCGTTTGCTGTAAGGTACTTGGATGGTGCCTCGGAAATTATTTCTGAGCTGTGCAGTGGCGACAACTCACGACAGAAAGTGGAAGCTTAAAGGAAATTATTACGTCGGGACGCATCGAAAATCAAAATCTGTAATTAAAATGTTCTCTATTCTCAGAGGCACGAAATTAAACTGCAGGAACATCCTCATATCCTTCATGGAGGAATCGCTACTGCGACACGGGGATACAAAAGCTGATCCTACGGTATGACAAATGTCTCAATTCCGGTGAGGAATATGTTGAAAAATAGCTGAACAATTGTTTTATCTGTTCCAATAAATCTGTCCATGAAATTGTATTTTCTTTTTTTAAACGGCCCCAGGGAATCTTACCGGTACTTTCTGGTCGCGTCTCATATTTAAGAAAGTGTAGTATATATCAAATATGAAATTTTTATTATATACGAGTATCCTTGTTCTGGAAATATTAGGGACTATAATCCTACTGTCACCAACTCGCATCACAAACTATTTCACTTCAAGAGTTTTATTTGTTCTGACAGATGTACATATTGAATTTGGTATATAATTCCAACAAATATTTCTTTCAATTAGGCCATCATTTAAAAGACAATTTTAGGTATATCATGCTAACATGTGATACTTGATGTTTATATTAACTTAGGTAAATATTAAAATACTGTTAAACCCTCTTGCCATCTTCCTGTATCATGTTGGCATGATTAACGTTTTCCTGTGAAAATCGTAGGATACTGTTATTAAACATTCATCAATGACACATTCATTTATAAACACAAACAGATATTCGAGTTACTAGTTTCATAGTTCATAGAGGATATTCGTATTTCAGTCTCAAAATATTTAGAATAGGGAGCATGTAGAATAGACTACTTATGTTTAATATATGACAGATGAAAACAATCGAGCAATAAATTAGAAAAGATTTCTTAGACCATGGTATTTCAGTATGATTCAGTGCTGCTTTGTAGTTGGATCTTGCAGATAATTCTTCCATTTGACAGCGAGTTTGAGTCAGGAATTCTTCGATCTCTCTGGTGCCATTTTTCACCTAGTTGATCAAAGAAAATGTATTATCAATATAGGCTAGTTTAGGCATTACTGAGTTGGAGTTCCAAAAAAAGACATTTACCAGCACATTAAGGACAAACATGAAACAATTGCTTTTAGTGTAAAAAGAAATTTAGCATCCAAGTAAGATTAACTACTCAAGAAACAAATTATTCTCAATATTACAATATTATATTTTTACTTAAGAAATGAAGACGCTTATATGCAGGGTGCGAATTAATGGGGGGGGGGAGGATTTCCCCACTGTTGGAAAGTTATTCCCCTCTCATAAATTCATATTAACATCCCTGCCAGAAGATAACTTCTATCCTTCTCTCACAAAATATAATTTTATTGTTTTAAAACGAGTGTACTGTATAAATTATTTAAAGTAAGCAAAGAAAATAATATTGATGTTTTCCATGTTCAATCTTTCGTAGCTACTTTTAACACTTGAATATAAATAATTGATTACATGGCGATCTTACTCGTGTTAATTATGTAAGCATGTGCGGCTTACAGCTGTTTCGGTGCTACTTGACACCATCCTCAGAGCCTTCTGTGACTCGGCGTCTTGGCCGAAGACATAACTAATGCCAACCACACATACAATAACATAAATACAGACATGGAAATCCTACACATACAACCCAAAAACCAAAAACTCAACACACTAGAACAATATGAAATATACAGACACACTAAAACACACCCTAATCAAATTCTCGACACACAGATCAATTTCAGAACACACACACTATATTTGACTCAACTCTTCATCACATGAACGCACCCATACAACAGGCAGCGAAGTTGAGATGACGCCGAGACACAGAAGGCTTTGAGGATGGTGTCAAGTAGCACCGAAACATGCACATGCTTACATAATTAACACGAGTAAGATCGCCATTTAATCAATTATTGATGTTTTATCATCACCGTCAAGCTGACAGCAATCAATAACTTAGGAATTACACATCTTATCTTAAGGCTGCTCGTGGATATATTTATTATTATGATGATCAAGATGCAAGCCAAGCAACTCAGTGCGACTAAGTATTGAGCCGTATCGAATGAGGATAATAATAATTTTATGTATGGTATTCTCTATCTAGGATTCTATCCCCCCCCCCTCATTAAAAATCTTAATTCGCACCTCGCTTATATATATATATATATATATATATATATATATATATATATATATATATATATATTAAATAATGAGTTACAGGCCTACATGACACAAAGGGAATAGTTATCGGGATTCACTCCATCTCTCTTCCTCATAACGTAAAAGTACAATTTAAGTGAGGAGGTACACCATTGGCCTGCAAAAATTTAGTGAAATTCATTTTTTTGTATCTCAGCTATTATAAAAGCTAAGTGAACAAATCTTTTCATGCATAACATACATACATTATACTTTATAAAACACTATTCAGAATATTAAAATAGCTAATAATTACCTGTAAAAATAATATCAAAGTTGCATAATTTCTTTACAACTGTAAAGCATTTATGTAATAAAATATACATAATACAACTAAATAAATATCAGCATTATTCTTTTACTGGAATGTTTTAAAGACCTACATCAACAACATAGTCTAGGATCTTTTACCTATTCCTTCAAAAAAATATATATATATTTTTTTTCTTAATCAACATTTAAGAAAATTTAATATTGAAGGTAATGATTAAAAAAAATATTTCTTTAAGGAATATGTAAAAGATTCTAGACTATGTTGTTGATGTAGGTCTTTAAAACATTCCAGTAAAAGAATCATACAGATATTTAATTAATTGTATATTTTATTATGAAATGCTTTATGATTGTAAAAAAATTATGCAAATTTTATATTACAGTGAAACCTCTCCTTACGGACACCCCCAAGATACAGAAACTCCACATATACGGACAGATTTTTATATCCCAACTGAAATAATATAGAAATAATGATAAATTTAACTCTCGTTTACGGACACTCTCAGACACGGACATAGACAGCTGTTTCACAGTCCTAAAGCTTGCTTCATCCCCTGACTGCGGACAAAACTTGGATTTCAAGACCTAATGCGTTATAAAAATGGAAAATTTAGTTTTGAGAACTGTACAGAAATTCTTTAACATGAAAGAAGACAATAAGACTCTCGCAGGCTACTGACTACCCCTTGTTAGCTGGAAGTGGGTGGATAAACTAAGTCATAAAATGTAACCTGTTTGATGGGTCCAAAGTTTCCGCGATCGTGAAATTGTATTCGACACATGATAGGGTTAGTAAGATTATTCTCTTCGCTTCAATCAGTTCTGTTTCGAGGGACATGGCACCTAGACGTAAAGGTTAAGTTGAAATCTGTAAATTATAGTACTGCATAACTGTAGACCTAGAATAAAATTGCATGGCACAGTACTGTATTTTCCTTACTCTGTCTTATCTACTGTAGTTCAGTATACTGTATTTAGAATTAAACTACAGTAATACGTTTCATTTAAAGCGTGAAGGGATACATAATGCATATTATAAATTTACTCTTAGATTGGGCAGCTTACCAGATGCGGACAGATTGTTACGTCCCTTCGATGTCCATAAATGAGAGGTTTCACTGCATTTTATTAGTTGTTAGCTGTTTTAATACTCTGAATAGTGTTTTATAAACCGTAATGTATGTATGTTAAGCATGTAAAGTTTTGTTCATTTAGCTTTTATAATAGCCGAGTTATAAAAAAATTAATTTCACTAAATTTCTTCCAGGCCAATGGTGTACTTCCCCCTTAAGCCATATATTTCAAAAGAAACTATTAAAAATCTCTCAAATCTGTTTTGATCAGGAAACAAATTGACAACAACACATATTAGTGTAATTCGAAAGTTTCTCTAATAGTATAATGAAGCACAATACAGTAGGCCTGTACCCTCCATAAATACTTGGCAAAATAAGTAGTTCTAAAATAGGAAGGCTAAATAATATAAGTACCGGTATATCAGAAAATTATGCCTACATAAAAATTAAATTGGAGACAGTAAGAAAATAAAAATTAATTTAACTGATATGACAAGGTTATGTAGGTAAAAAACCTAAAATACAGGGTGTCTGGGAAAGACCTGACGAAAAATAAATAACTATATCTCTGAAATTATTGCATTTATTGTCGTGATGTTTTCATACTTACAAAGAGAAACACAATAAGTTTTAAACCTCTATATGAGCACCATTTGTGACCAGGGTTATGTCCAGGCGATACTCAATCTCCTGCCACACACACGAAAGCATCTTCGGTGTGACTAGGCCTATTGCTTCGTAGATTCGGCCACGTAACTCACGTCCTTCACAAGCCCCACAGAAAGAAATCCAGTGGGTTCATGTCCGGCGACCGTGATGGCCATGGTGTAGGTCCGCCTCTTTCAATTCAACGGTCAGGAAACGTGTCATCGAGGAAAGCGCGCACATTGTTAGCATAGTGTGGGGGGCTCCGTCCTGTTGAAACACGGTTTCTGGAGGTAGTTGTGGGATAGCGTAATTTCGCAGCATATCCAGGTATGTGTTACCTGCTACTGTGAGCTCTTGTCCGTTTGGAAACGACGTTGTACATGCTTGACTGACTTAAATTCAGCCAGTCATAAAACGCATTCTGCTTTTTCAACTGTGGTAAATATTGTTCGGCTGTTCACTTGGTATACGCACAACTTGCATTTCCAGCTCTGACAGCAAGGTTGACTATATATGCTGCGCAGAACGAGCTTTTTCTCGTTTTCTCCTAGCGCAATGATATGCGCATGCGTGTAACATGCTACTAGGTTACAAAACTTATTGAGTTTCTCTTTCTAACTGTGAAAATATTGAGGTAATAACTGTAACAGTTTCAGATATATAATTACTTCTTTTTCGTCAGGTCTTTCCCGGACACCCTGTATAGTATTGGCCAGGTTTGGCTTGATTCTTTGAAATAGCTACCATACTCGAAAGTATAAACTTTGATATAAATAATGGTGGAATAAATCTTGCTTTTGAACTCGGAAATAATTTGCAGTACCAGTACTTACTTACTTAAAAATGACTTTTAAGGAACCCACAGGTTCATTGCCGCCCTCACATAAGCCCGCCATCGGTCCCTATCCTGTGCAAGATTAATACAGCCTCTATCATATCCCACCTCCCTCAAATCCATTTTAACATTATCCTTCCATTTACGTCTCGACCTCCCCAAAGGTCTTTTTCCCTCCGGCCTCCCAACTAACACTCTATAAGCATTTCTGGATTCGCCATCCGCCCAAAATCTAACTCTACTTTCCTCAGTAAATAGTCGTTATCTTATGAGAAATTGATCAGGGGCGTGGTAGCCCCAAAAACTACAAACATAAACAACTTTATATAAAAAGTTTTCCCATAGTAAATATTATAGTCTTTAGGTTTGTAGGGGATTTATTAAACGTTAAGTCTGTGACACAAAACAAAAAAGAATTGACCAGAAAGCAGTTACCGGTATTAAAAAGACTATACTCTCTATTTAGACTGAGCTTCAAAAGCTTGTTAATTTTTATTCCTATCACTATTTTCAAGAGTTTGAGCAAATATAAATGTATTATTATTAATAATTGATTAAATGGCGATCTTACTCGTGTTAATTATGTAAGCATGTGTGGCTTACAGCTATTTCGGTGCTACTTGACACCATCCTCAGAGCCTACTAGATCTCGGCGCTATCTCAACTTCGCTGCCTGTTGTGTGGGTGCGTTTGTGTACATATGCCGAACACATAACTAATGATAACCACACATACAATGACATAAATACAGACATGGAAATCCTACACATACAACCCAAGAACCAAAAACTCAACACACTAGAACAATATGAAATATACAGACACACTAAAACACACCCTAATCAAATTCTCAACACACAGATCAATTTCAGAGCACACACACTATTTGACACGACTCTTCATCACACGAACGCACCCACACAACAGGTAGCGAAGTTGAGATAGCGCCGAGATCTAGTAGGCTCTGAGGATGGTGTCAAGTAGCACCGAAACAGCTGAAAGCCACACATGCTTACATAATTAACACGAGTAAGATCGCCATTTAATCAATTATTTATATTCAAGCGTTAAAAGTAGTGTATGAAAGATTCAACATGGATTATTATTATTATTATTATTATTATTATTATTATTATTATTATTATTATTATTATTGCCTAACGTTACTATTACAAAAACCTTAATGATGAAATATTAAATGAAATAAATAAGAATAAAATGTGTATAAGAGAGTTACGTAAATTTAATTACTCAATTTTTTTAATAGTTTTTGTAACTTTATGAAATGAAGATAAATATAGCTCATTAACATGTTTAATCCTCATCGGGTTTTAAATGCTTAGATCATAGCCAATACACCACGAGGTGTTGACAATCATTCCATAAGGAAAGCCCTGCCAAAGCTATTAGTTAAAGTAAAATTGACATTGTCATGTCGAAGTAATTTATCGTCTTTTATTTTTTTTGTATGATTATTAAAGTGTAGGCTTATATTAGTTATATTACTGTTCTATAGCGACTGGCTTTAATAGCACAAGTCCTTTTATAAAAAAATCTCTTCGAATGTGAACACAAACAGCTGATTGCTAACAGTAACAAATGTGCATCATAAAAACAGGTCGCTGTTTTGGGTAGGTTAGTAAATTGCCGTACTATAGTCGCGTCGCTGTTATTACCGGCATGACTCCTCCTCTTTGCTTACGCCTTAGGAAGTGAAGGCTCTATAAAATCTATACTGTAGTCCCGTCGCTCTAATTTCCGGCAGCCAATCGCGTTGCAGGTCGGATACATTTAAACGTGTGCGTCTTGTGATTCGCTTAGGATGACGTTATTCATTTCTTAAGGCTCGATAAATACTTAATATAATCGCCCGCCATTTTGGCTCTTTCGTTGGCGGTCGCAGAAAGCACACGAAGACGTTATTTGCCGCTCAATTATTTGCTGAATTACAGTGCGTTTGATTTATTATCATAGGAGCTACGACAGCATGATGTTTAACGGTGTGGAAAATAGATTCCTCGTATGGTAGCTCGGCAACGAAAGAACAAAAATGGCGAACTATACTACGTACCTAGACTTTATAGAGCCTTCAATTCCTAAGACGTAAGCAAAGAGAATGAGTCACGCCGGGAATAACAGCGTCGCGACTATAGTAGTATCGTTCGCCATTTTTGTTCTTTCATTGCCGAGCTACCAGACGAGGAACCTATTTGCTGCACCGTTAAATATTATCATGTCGTAGCTCCTATGATAATAAATCAAACGCGCTGTACTTGAGCAAATAATTGAGCGGTAAATAACATCCTCGTGTGCTTTCTGCAACGCCAACGAAAGAGCCAAAATGGCGGGCGATTATATTAAGTATTTATCGAGCCTTAGAAAGTACATAACGTCATCAGCAGCGAATCACAAAACGCACACGTTTAAATACAACGTGATAATGGCTGCCGGAAATAAGAGCGACGGAAAGACACAATATGAGCAAAATATTACGGCACAAATAGTGGAATAAAACTAATATCACGTGAAAATACAAACTTAAAAAAATCAAGCAATAAGCGAGGATGGAACACGAAGTTTTGTTTCTTAGAACTGAGTAGTTAGTGCTCTAGTTCGATCGATGTCAAAAGCAAGCACATTTTATGACCTTGAAATCATTCGCGGGCGCCAGGCGCTATGACACGGCCAGGCGCTAAGACACGGCCAAGAGATTGAGAAGATGAATCGTGTAGGAACCTGCTGATTGCAGAGGGATATAAAATCAGTGGTGTGCAAACAGTAGGAGGGCGTTAAGCGCGTAGAGTTAGACGAAATATGATAAAACACAACATTTTTAAGTAGATATCACTATTCTTTTCTACATTGCTTTTGTGAAAAAAAGTGACACGATTGAAATAGTAACATAAATAAGAAAATTTCTCCCACACAGTATAATGCCACTTTATAGCGTAACAAGCACTTTAAAGTAACACTGTTTTCAACATCCAGTAATTTATTTGTATTACCTATAATCTTAATTATATTTTCTTACCAATTTCGATATGATGGTTCTTCTGTAGGCATGAGGTTTTCATATACCTATACCACGCACAAAAACTATAAGCTGTGAGGTGTCTGTGCTTTCGTCAAGAATTAATGAGATACAAATACGGTATACTCTCTACGTACATCATTTTATTTTTACTAACATTTTTAATATTAACCTGGCTATACCTTTAGAGAACCGGAAACACCGTTCTCTACCCCCTTCCACGACTGGAGTTTGATGATACTGGCGTAAAACACAAACAAATCACTTTACTAGGTATAGGAGGGAAGAAAAGTACTTCAGCCATTTACGTAAACTAGGAAATATCGCGATTTTGAGTTCGATAATTTTCATTGGATTTTTGTTTAATCAAAATCCAGTACTGTATTAACAATAAGTATTTTTACTCACGAACCGAGTTATCCATGCGAACGCATTCATTATGCAGTGTATATTATACTGTCTACAGCACATTAGCGTACAATTTAGAGAATGAAGTTAAATTGAAAAATACTCATAATATGGATATTTAAACACATATTTGAAAATGGTGGCCGTTCATTTCGATACAGGCTTCAGTTCTTTTGTGCATAGGCCTATTATCGCACTATAGACTATTGTACGTAATTCCAATTACCAGTTTCGTCCTTCGTACTAGAAACTCATGTTGAAATAATTCTGTACCTACTCTATAAAAGAGTACCTTACGTACTGTGAATTCAATCTTCACTTCTGCCCGACCCGCACAGATAAAATTACTCAGACAAGCGATCTACTGTCCGTCCAAGTGGTTATGCCGCAGGATCGTAGAAAGGGGGGAAATCACGTGACAGTTAATTACTTAACGAGGCCCTTTTATTTAAGTTATTTTAAACAGTTGTATAATATTACGTAAACGTCCAATTCTTAACAGAAATTAATGATTTCAGAAAAGAGCTAAGACAGCCCAGCTTTTACTGAGGGGCGTGCAGAAGCAGGTGGGGGAAATCGGGATACGACGTAGGCAAACGGACAGTACCTGTGCGAAAATATGATTCAATATTGAAAGCTCTTTCGTCACTGGAAAACACGAACATATTTCTGGAACGTACTATACTCACTAACTCAGTGCTGTTTACTATATGCAGCCTTGATTCTGTCTGGAGGACGGTTGAACTTCATTAGTAGAAGGTATGAGAATGAAGTACATTCAAAAACTCAGGTACAATAAAAATTGAAGTAAAAATAAAACGATGTCCCTGTACTTTTTTCTTCAATATCCCCTGCTAACTTTCGTATTCTCTTAGCTACAGTGTTTCTGGTTAAATATCGCCTATTTCTTCGTAATTTATCTTATTGGGGGTTATCTTGGCAACACCATCTAGAATAGAACTCTTAATGAAAGGTCCATCAGAAAAAGAATGAAACGTCTTTGCAATTTTGAGGGACATCTCACAGTCATAGCTAACTGATAATACCGGTACCATACTTTTTTTTTCATCAGATATTCCAGTCTGCAAAATAAGGAAAGTGTATAGTAAACTGATATGAAATGATTACTCGTATTTAAAAATTAGAAATGAAAATTAATATAATTCGTAATTAATTTCATATATGCCTTCATATTTTGTGCTTACAACAGAAGTCAAATCTTTGTAACGTTTCAGTTTATTGTTACCTTCAATATTTTTACGCTTCTCTTCGTGATATTTTTCGTAATGTCTTTCAAATATTTCCGTGAAATTGTTTCATTTCTGTAAATGGTCCCAAGGAAACTCACTTTGTGGGGGGGGGGGCCTCATAAGTGCGCTCGAGTGGTCAAAATTTGTACAAGCACTTGTTTTGACATTATGGTGAAGGTTCAGTCATATATTGCCAGTATTGGGAATTAAAAACAAACACTGAAAATACCTTAGTTTTGTAGTGTGGAGTAGTAGAAACTCGATGTGATCACTGGGAAAGCTGTGGTCCCACAACGCGCCCTAAATAGGTTCCTTGCTTATATAGGAAAATCGTACTTGAAGGAAGAAGGCGGCCATATTCCGTCGTTGTGACGTTATTTGAGGTGGAGTGGGAGAATGATTGCGGTGTCGCCAACTGTGGTAACCATTCATATTATCTTACACACCTAACAAAACCTAATCTAACCTAACGTGCTACACACCTAGTGTAACATTCCTAATGTTTAGCACACATGTTGTAACATTCCTCACAGTTTCATTTCGTTTGCCGATATTGGCATCCCTGCTACGCGTCTGCTAGAACTCAAGCGTCATCTAGTGGAAGTGAAGTGAAACTGCGACTGTTAATTACGGTTCCGAAGTTGTTTCTGTGTTATCTGCAAGAATTATTGTGTCATTGTAGTGACTATTACACTCTTACTACGTCATACTACTTTTGACCAATAAAACGGTACGAAAGGACGTATTTCAACCAATCATGGCTGCTTATCGCACAATTTTATCGCGTCCCTAGCATTTGTTTAATTTTATCGCGTCCCTAGCATTTGTTTAATTTTATCGCGTCCCTAGCATTTGTTTCTTTGTTTGCCAACATTCGATACTGCGCTGGTCTGGACGTCAAAAAAAATATATATAAAATTACAAACCGCTCCAGTCTATGCACAGCACTTTCAAATATGACTTGCATTGGCATTCAAGAACAAGAATTAATAAAGATCACTGATCATACCTATGCATCTTCTGAAATCCTATTTACAAATAAATGAAGAGCACCATTCGGAAATCCTGAATAAGTTGAATACACCATGTAGGCCTAAATCAACGAGTTGCACTTCTATTACGCACACGTCCAATATAACATCAATTGAACCACCAACCACATTCAAATTTGAAAATTGTAAATTCAATAATTATTCCTTTTAAAATTATTCATGTTTATTTTTTATGTCATCGTCGTTAATTAAAACTTTTCTAACACTTGTGTACAGTATATTAGTTACGTTATGTTATAGCTTCTGCTATATGATATTATGGTTAGTCACGTATCAGAGATTGTTTAATACTAAGATTTATTGAAAATCATCTGTCAAGTGACGTTGATTACTGGGATTCGGATAATTGAAGTGGAATGAAACTGTCTTAATAAAAAATGAAACTGAATCAACAAAGCCTTCTTGACTAGTAACATTGCCATCGTGTATAGATCTCGACGAGAATGCATTGTTCACTACTGCATCTAGCATGCATCTAGCGTAATATTTTTAATGTTGAGATGGTATAAAAAACATTTGAAGACAGTTGTATTTTCGTAAGTCAATTAATATTTTATTGTATTGGAGTACTTCGTTACTTCTAATCTTTATATACTTTCTTCTAATCGTGTAATAGTCAATTAAATCCCACTCGATTTTTGATTTTCTCTAGATAAATCTGCGAGTGGAACACGAGCAGATTTATCGATAAAATCAAAACGTCTAGTGAGATTACTGTTGATAATTGCATTTGTATTGTACAATAAAAATTTAAATGTGTTCTAAATTGATTTCCAGCGCCACTATCCCAGTGATAAACGTGTGAATATTCGTTAGGAGTCCGTTGGAAGTGGCCGTAGGGGACCGAAACTTGACCGACATTATTAACATGATGGAAGAAGAAAACTTTTTTATTTGCTGCCATGAGAATGTTTGCCTGTGAGTAATTTTCATAAAGACTTGTAGTTACCTGGGTGACATGTAGTACGGTCCTTGAGGTGGTCCGTAGGGGTAGAAGGCTTGATGATGCGAGGTAGGGAAGCTGGAAGCAGGGAAGGGACTCGAGGGTGGAGGCGCCGACTGATGATGTGAAGTGTTGGAGATCCCAGGTCCCGTCGCTGTCGAGGCATGTAAATGGTGATGGTGGTGAAGGAACTCGCTACCGGGCCCCGGAACGTAACCTCCTGTTGAGGGAGCGGCTGGGGATCTCAGGCCGAAACCACCTGTCGCCCCCGTAGGACCACCAGTCAGTCCAGAACCTCCGGCAGCCGAAGAGCCGGTGGCACCATAAACGAACCCTGAGTTAGTGGCAGATGCACGGGAGAACGTTTGGTGGTGATGGCGAGACATCACGTGGCCGTCGGCGCCCCCCGAGGAATCGGGCCCAGCACCGGCTACTAGCTGGTACTGCGAGTGGCCACTGGAACAAATGCACAATATTACTTGCACGATGAAGTAAAACTACTTATAAATCTAGGAAGTGTATGGGACAGTCGTAACGCGGAACAAGTGCACAATACTGGAGCCGCCAGATTTTCACGTACAGTAGAACCTCTGTTATCCGTGGTAATGAAGGGGATGGACTGAACGGTTGATCGAAAAAATCGGATAATCCATACCATGAAAGATTTTGCAATTTCCTCCATTGCCTTATACAGGGACATAATTTTATTTTTACTTCAATTTTTATTGTACCTGAGTTTTTTAATGTACTTCACTCCCACCCCTTTTACTAAGGAAGTTCCAACTCCCCACAGTTCCAAGACCGCAGATAGTAAGCAGTACTGAGTTACTGAGTATAGTACGTTCCAGAAATATGTTCGCGTTTTCCAGTGACGAAAGAGCTTTCAATATTGAATCATATTTTCGCACAGGTACTGTCCGTTTGCCTAAATCGCATCCCGATTTCCCCCACCTGCTTCTGCTCGCCCCTCTGTAAAAGCTGGGCTGTGTTAGCTCTTTTCTGGAAACATTAATTTCTCTTAGGAATTGGACGTATACGTAATATTATACATCTGCTTAATTTAACTTAAATAAAAGGGCCTCGTTAAGTAATTAACTGTCACGTGATTTCCTCCCTTTCTACAATCCTGCGGCATAACCACTTGGACGGACAGTAGATAGCATGTGTGAGTAATTTTATCTGTGCGGGTCGGGCAGAAGTGAAGATTGAATTCACAGTACGTAGAGTAGGTACAGAATTATTTCAACATGAGTTACTAGTACGAAGGACGAAACTGGCAATTGGAATTAGATGCAATAGTCTACAGTGCGATAATATGCACAAAAGAACTGAAGCCTGTAACGAAATGAATGGCCACCATTTTCAAAATTGTGTTTAAATATTCATATTATGATTATTTTTCAATTTAACTTCTTTCTCTATATTGTACGCTAATGTGCTGTAGACAGTATACACTGCATAATGAATACGTTCGCATGGATAACTCACTTCGTGAGTAAAAACACTTATTCTTAATACAGTACTGTACTTTGATTAAAGAAAAACCTAATGAAAATTATCAAACTCAAAATCGCGATATTTCCTAGTTTACGTAAATGGATGAACTACTTTTCTTCCTTCCTATACCTAGTAGAGTGATTTGTGTTTTACGCCAGTATCATCGAACTCCAGTCTTGGAGGGGGGAGCAAGCAGTGTTTCCGGTTCTCTAAAGGTATAGACAGGTTAATATTAAAAATGTTAGTAAAAATAAAATGATGTCCCTGTATTTAACTCGTTATGTAGTGGATCACAAGTTCACTAATTTAAGTCTGGTTGTAAACAACAGATTTTTAAAGGGCAAGAAAGCCCTTTCTAATGACTGTCTCAGGAAAGATAGGAATAAACGAGGGCCCATGTTGTAGATTTACATATTTTTTTACACTTTATCCTTTTTTTTAATTAAATCGCACAGTTGTAACTCCAATCTCGTGTTCTGATGCGAGATGAGCCACAGTTTCTCTTTCTTAAACCGTTCAATTATTTCCATTTCTCTTATACTTAGCACAACACGTTTTCTGTGAAGAGCCGTGGAAATTATTTTATATAATACAAGTTATATTATAAAACGGAAATTCGAACATTAGACAATGCTGTGTAACGAAAAAGGCTTGTAATAACATTTTCTAGCAAAAACATACGTAGAACCTACTAATATGATGTACAAAAGAGTACTTCATTAAATTATTTCTTTCTGAAGAAAAATAAAGAGCGAGAAATAGACAGCCCGATAATCCGGCAATCGGTTAATAGGGTGACGGGTAATCGGGGTTCTACTGTATTCCAGTTACGCATTAACTCGAGTGTCTTACGGGATTGTGGAAGGAAAGGTGTGAGGAATAATAGTACATTATGCAACGAGCCTATAATGGTAGTAATTAAGACGCGAGTATGTTTATGAAACGAGCGCAAGCGAGTTTCATAATTTTCATACTAGCGTCTTAATTACCATTATAGGCAAGTTTCATACGACTTTTTATGTTCGACCATATTTCTAACTCAAAATTATACATAAGTATTCATGTTATGGTTATGTAAGTGAGGAGCGGAACTGACCTGAATTGTGAGATGTGTGCAGACGCGAAAGTATTGATTTTTTCCGAGGCACGAACGTCATTGACCTTGATATAATCTAGAGAATAACATGAACATTAGCCTTGATATAACCTGGAAATTGATTTAGAATTGAAAAACGAGATGACAAATTGAATTTATTTGAATATTATTTACAATTAACGCTAATTATTATAGTAACAGAACATAACCTTCTGCGACAGTATTGTATTTCCAGCCTCTGTGACTTTTCGCTAATTGTCTTTCGATTGCATATCCGAGAAGAATCAATAATGGTACAATGGTGATTTCTCATTGGTTGAACAACTGAATTATAATGAATAGGTGTACTTTAATGAGGTGCATTAAAGGGCTACTACCAGGTGTATAATTACTACATTTCGGTATGGTCGAGCATAAAAACTATTCTTTTTTCCCTTTTACCTACCCTTTTCTTCTCTCTTTCTCTATTTTTTCCTCACTTCCTCCTACTCAGGGTTGCCAGATGTCCCGATTTTCATATAAAAGTCCTGAGTCCCGTTTCGAGTCGAGGCGGGACGCAAAAAGTCCTTCTTTTAGAAAATTAACGTCACTTGTATAATTGTATAGTTACATAGCCATCTTCAGTTACAAGCCGGAGCCATACGTCGCAACACTGTAATTAACTGTCACCCGGAGGCCTAGTACCCAGAATACGTTTTTGTGCTAATGCCGATTTTCAGTGTAAATTAATGTTACAATATAAGTGTGTGTCGATGGAATTATGTTCGCGGTCGTAACAAACGTTCATTGTTGATGTATTATAAACCAAGTGCGTGTTGGCGATAAAAACAAGACAATAAATCAAAATATGGCTGCAGTCTTTGGCAATTTTTACGGTTATTATTAATGACAAAATGACTGACAATTCTTCTAAATATTAAATACTGTATAAACTACATTTTTATAGTCTTACTTGTGGTTTGTGGTGTATCAGAATTCTAGCCAAATTGTTGGGTCTCGCCTGCTATATCAATAAAGTTACGCCGTTGATTTTCAAGTTCATTGTAAACAGCTGTTTTGTGATCCCATAAATGTTGCAGTTTTGTTGAACATTCGGAATGCCTGGTATACGTCAGAACTGTCTATATTTGTAGATGCATACACTCACTTTGTTGGTTTTCAAGGTTTGTTTATTAATATTATTCCTTTTGTAATAAATTAGTTATAAACATGTTTCTTTTCACTTCGTATTTACAGGATTTAAAGTTCACTGAGTTTACGCTAATTGGCACATACTTAATAGATGATGATGTGTTTTGTTACGTATTATGTTGAAGGTATGTTTCTTAATTTTGTCATAGATCTTTATACTTGGCCTTGGCGTATTTAAAATTATATTTTAGAAAATTTGTAACAAATAATTTAGGATAACAATATTGTTACGGTGACTGGAGAGGTTCAAACTAAAAGTGGCTTCCTGGGCATCTGAAATACTTATAGGAAAGAACGACAGATAATCACATGAAATTAAAATGTATATGTTATCCTAGACCTTTCAAGTCAGACGTGAAACAACAAAACGCGGCAAAACGGTGTCAATTTACTACCCACACAATGGTTAATTGACTGGAATAGAGTATTGCGAAAGTACGTTGTTATTTGATTTATTTTTTGGTACAAGTAACATTTCTTTAAATATTTATTTATTTTCCCTTGTACATCAATAAAAACACGTGTATGCTTTTAATTTTTTTTAAGTTATAAGTGGTTGTATGCAAGTACTTACGGGGTATTCTGAAACTCAAATAAAATACCATTTCTGATTCCGGAATAAATTGCGTACATCAATACACTGAATCTTGATCATACGCACTTAGTTTTGTATCAATTAATGTCGAAAATGTACATGTGACAACGAAATCAAAGCTCTGAAACGTCAAACGTCATGCCTTTATTTCGCCTCCGCTCAGCGTTGCCAAACCTAGTATGCTCCGGCTTGTAACTGAAGAAGACTTTGATCGTTACCTAGTAACCATTTTGTTCTAGGCCTAAATAATTACAACAAATTTAAATTAATTTTCTTAACAATGCAGGTTTTCATATTGGAAAAAAAAAAACGAATATTTTGGCAATTGTAAGGTTTGTAACAGCTAATTCAGTGGTGAATATGATATTTCTAAACATTTAAAAAGAGACGTCCATCCCAAATGAATGGGAAAGAGAATGGAAAAAAGCTTGTTGAAAATGCTGAAGTCCAGGAATAAATATTTAGGAAACTCTGAAAATGTGTATGTTAAATTATGCGTTTCGAGCAGTAATATGGCAAGTCACAAAATAAATATGAATTCAGTTTTCAGTAAATTTTATGTTATTATTATCAATTTATAAACATTGAAATTGAAATATTTTGTCACATCTGGTGCCATCTTTTGGAATGTATGCTTCAGAATTAATAATAAACAGCTGGGGAAATCTATGAGTCAGAATTACTATTAAGTCATTAAGTTAATAATTTGTCATAACATATTATTGCTACAAACCCTTCATAAAGACGCCAGGAAAAAAAAAAAAACGTGATGTAACTTTCAGACAGATAAATATTATTTTGTATTGGAAACATGTATCTACAATATGTTCTTTTAATTAAAATTTAAATTCTGAGATTCATATTAGTTTCTTCAACTGTATTTAAAGGGATATGTTTTATTTTTATTATTTTTTTTGTAGTCATGAAAATGTCAACTCTGCCCATGTTCATTCCATTCGTTCTTTAAAACAAAACTTATGTACTGTATATTATGATGAAAAAAAGAATGGCCCTCTTTGGTAGATCTAAAATCTGGCAACCCTGCTACTACTCTCTCTACTACCTACACTGCACTTTTGTATCAACACTTTCCGTACATAATATACGATATATTAATTATACTTACTATATTGGAATCACCGGGAATCGATTCAGAAACCTTCTGCTTAATAGTTTCTCATCGTGACCATTGGACCACAAGATCTTTGAAAAATTCCATGTTAAAATTCTTTACAAGTACCTTCGATAATGTACTTATTTCAACCAATTTAAACTGTCGATAAAAATGTATCGATTCATGTTTAATGCGGAAATGATTTGAATTTAAATTTTACGAACGATATTTTCAAAACTGTGTGACACTGAAGCCTTATCAATTCTCTTTGGAATTTGACTGGAGCCTGCTCAGCATTTACAGAAAAGAGTGTCATAAGAATGTTCACAAAGTTCCTGCACGTGGCGACAGATTGTTTGTGGAGAAAGACTATTTATTATTGACTCAAATAGCGTCACTAGGGAAGGAAGTTGAAATCATGCATTCTTTTACAAACATTTCTTCCGTAAAAGGCCGGCTACTTTTGGCGATATTTAGAGCAACAATATAGCTTGCATGGAGAGCTCTTTCGAAACTTGGCTCAATGTGCTGAGAAAGAAAGGGAAAAATGAATTTTTAATGAAACTGTCATTATACAAAAAAATGCATGCATAGTTAAACGGACAGAAAATCCTTTAACAGCTTAACAAACGTTTTTATAATAATTCCCATACATTGTTGACAACTGTTCAAAATAATCTTATTATAACCTAACCATTAATTTAATTATATTGCCCTTAGAGTACTTAATTAGTTGAAATGGTATTTACCTCGCCACAAGAAGACTGCATTTAGACCTTTAGTTTCATTATTAAGGCCTTTCTCTGTTCGCCGGTAATATGAGCGTGGGTATCAGAATGTTTAACTTCAAAGTGACGCTTAATGTTGTACGTTTTTGTCCTACATTGATATTGCATATTAAACACTGAACATTGTTGTCGTCAGATGAGACAAGATACAAGCCTTCCCAAGAAGGGCTAAATCCTGAACCGACTGTCGACGCACTTCTCTTCATTCTTATTCAAGATGTCTATCAGGCTTGCCCATGACTGTTTACGTTCGTGAGCGGGCTTACGCTTCGTATCGTTCGCCCGCCTGCAACCTTCCCTCACAAGCAGGCAGGCAGTGTGGTTGCACGTGACTCCCAAACAGTCCTAAGAGTGACCCGAAAGGACTGTTGGGTTCCGCCGACCTGCGCCAGACTGTGCTGCTTTCAGATGCATGATAAATATGAACCAAATCATTCAAACCTGACAAGAAGCCTATAGATCTAGACAAATTACTGAAAACTTAATTTGTTGTCTTCTGAAACATACCGTTAATAAAGACAAAGAAAACTACTTCTCGTCAACATAATATCCATTAAATGCCAACAGTTATTATAAATTACTTGTACTTTCCTTTTCACCGTAGTAATATAAATTTAATGTAAACCATTCAAACTTTCAGCTTCATAAATAAAAAGAAATCTGTACCTCAGAAGTTAAATAGCAAATCAATATCCTGAAGAACGAAACTCTTTTATACATTTTACAGGTATTCATGAGGCTTTTAATTGTTGATAAGGAAAAAGTTAAAATGAAATATTTTTCTATAATCCCTTCCCTTCCCTTCCCTTCCCTTCCCTTCCCTTCCCTTCCCTTCCCTTCCCTTCCCTTCCCTTCCCTTCCCTTCCCAACTAGTCACAAATTACGAAATGTTACTATTTTGTTGAGTCAGATACACTTTGCAGGAATATGAAATGTTTAATATTGTCTTATTATTTTATGAATTCTGTAGCGCAATAAATAGTAAAACTGTGTTTCTTTAATCAAGAATTATCTGCAGTGTTGGACCATAAGATAAATATTCTTTGAAGTGATTAAATAGCCAACGAACTTAGGTTTCAAACTAGTACCGTTTCATCTTAACCAGCACAGACTGGCTTCCGTGAATGCAAGTCACTCTACCTTATAATACGAACAAACAGGCAGGCTTTCTTGGGTCCCGCCTGGACTGAACCTATAAAACCCGGGCCCAATGGGTTCAGTCTAGAAGTTAACTTGCTTTGTAGCGTCACCGGAACCCAAGCCTGACGGCAAGCAGGTACGGGCGTGAGTCTTGTCTGATTTGCCGGTCTCTAGCGGGCGCCTTAGCACTCAAACGCTGTGTTGGAATGGTCTGGCGTAAGGTATAATATAAATACCCAAATAATTATGAAATTATTGAGACAATGGGTATAAGTTATATATTTTTGAAAACTAGAAGAAATAAGCTTCCAGATGAGGCAAAAACATTATTTACCAAATTTTGAAGAAATCTGACATTTCTAGAGTCTATGAATACCTTAAGTAAAATTTAATGGAGATAATCTAGAGTGCCATTTAAAAAAAATAAAGTTTACTGTCACATTCTGTACGCCTGAATAACTAACTTTTTGCGAACATTGGTTATAAATAAATAATCTGTGGCGCTACAGCCCACGAAGGGCCAAGACCGACCAGCCGGCTGCTGGCCTCACGGCCACATGCCGAAGCAGAGGTGGACGATCATCCAACCAGAATAGAAGTATCGTGTGGTTAGCACAATGAGCTCCCCAGCCGTTATAGCTGGTTTGCGTAACCGGATTTCGTTATCTATCGTAGCCCCACAAGTGCATCACAATGTTGGGTGGGCACCGGCCCCATACACTGGTAGAAATTTCATGAGAAAATTCCCCCCCATGAGGACTCGAACCAGCGCGCATTCCGTAACGCGAGTCCTAGGCAGGATGCGTTAGGCCACGACGCCACGGCGCGGGAAGAACATTTGTTATCATATGATTTATCTTCAACAGCTTTTGTATAAAACTTTTTTTTTTTTGTAAAATTAAAATTTAAGAAGTTATGAGTAGGCCTAATATTCCATACTTTTTATCACTCTGTATATTTGTGTGTTGTAAAGATGATATCCATTGCATTTACGATACAGCCGGGGGCTTACAGTGGGGACTTGGCCCCCGCTACTTTCCTTGCCGTAAAGGCTGGTTCACAATAAACCGGAAACGAGAATCGGAACGAAAACGAAAACGGTAAAATTGTTAAAATGTGTACATTTAAATGTGAGCATTCACAATTAACGAAAAGCTTGCCGGAGCCCGGGATCGGGAACGGAGAGTTGGCCAAGTTTCAACTTTGGCGTTCACGTTTCCGATCACAGCCCACTAGATTCATTCTTTTGCCATCTAAAAGCTATTTTGTCGTCGTATATTTTGTAACAAGAAGACTGTGACATAACCTATGCATTATTTTGTTCTGTGCTGTGCATCATGGAGCAAGTTTTATTTGATGAGATTCTAATATTGACTGTTGAGGAAAATCCTCACGTTTACGATAAGCGGAACGCCTCGTATAAAAATGGCTTTCAATAGCTGTATCTTTGAACACCGATCGTAAGTGAATCATATTTTATTACTGTATTGGTTATATTACACACTACATATTCATGCTTCAATTCAGTAACTACTGTTGTATTCATATTTGTTCTATTACAAATGTTTCTTCTCTAATTATTTTACATTATGGTAGACATAAAATAGGTTGTGATAATAAAGATGGATGGGCATATTTATAGTACCGTACCTAATAAAATGTTTCAGTTGAAATTTCAAAGTTGGTTAACCTGTGTTTATGTTGGCTGCCTTGTACTCATGAGAGAACGCCATTGGTCAATTATACACAAATAACATCAGAATGCGTAATATCGACTTTACATATCGTTATTGACATGCATATCGATATGCATAGTCGTCTACGTTCTCGGTTTATTGTGAATCAAAAATTTTCATATTCACGTCCTCTGCTTCTCGTTTTCATTCTGGTTCTCGTTCCCGGTTTATTGTGAACCAGCCTTAACCCTTCTATATTATGCCTAAACCGTTAAAAACCAACACAATGCATAACAAACATAGATTAGGATTAACAGTAGTACCTACGATATGTAAGAGTAGTTCAAAAGTGGTATAAAAGCTGGTGACTTCTACGTAAATACCATATGTCCGCTCCGGTATTGTGCACGTAAGACAAAAACACAAATATTAGCTCTAACTATCCCCTATGAGGAGACGAATGCTCTCGAAAACTGATATTCAATCTGTCTTCTGAAAAATCACATATATAAAGCAAATTAATAACACAATAATAATAATAATAATAATAATAATAATAATAATAATAATAATAATAATAATATAGACCTACATCTCACGAAAACATTTTCATAAAATTGTACGTATTTACTAATACTTGTATATTTGGTATACTTTGTCCTTCAGGACAATCCCTATTTTAGGGGAAGTATTTAATAATAATAATAATAATAATAATAATAATAATAATAATAAGAAGAAGAAGAAGAAGAAGAAGAAGAAGAAGAAATTGTGAAATTTTAAAGGAACTAAGAACTCAACCAGTTTTAGATTACATTGTTCAATATCAGTCTAATTGGAAACATCATTTGGAAAGAATGAGTAATAGTAGACTACCAAAGGCAATTTATGATTACAGTATGTACCACATGGCCAAAGATCTGTGGGTCGTCCTGCTAAGAGATGGCGTGATAATTTTATGAGAGACCGTAACAGGCCTTGTGGCCTAACACTTGTCAGGCAGAAGAAGAAGAAGAAGATGATGATGATGATGATGATGATGATAATTTATCCTAGTAGAAACTAGTAAAAGTTTCAGTAGAAGCCGCGTTTTAGTTTTTATTAGTAGGTTCTATAAAAGTAATTGGGGTAAAACCTCGCTCAGCTTCTAAGTAAATGTGTCAGTGAAGTTTCCCTCATCATCAGAGTTAATTAATACCAGGAATAAGCCTTGTGAGCGGCAGTCAAGTCTTCAGTGCTGGCCGCATGTCGGCCCGCGGGTTCGGCCACGTCTCTCTCGGTGTACAGCTTGGCGAAACTGCAGTCCGGGCCCGGCGGGGAGTCGGGCAGGCAGAGTTTCATGCTGCAACACATTACACGGCAAATCATCATTCTGTGCATATGGTACGATTATTCTCCTATCTTTAAGTTTACTAATAAAGAAGAAAGTCACCGGTGTAGCTCAGTAGGCTAAAGACCCTTGCCTGCCGATCCAGAGTTGCGCTCGGGCGCGGGTTCGATTCCCGCTTGGGCTGATTACCTGGTTGGGCTTTTCCCTAGGTTTTCCCAAACCGTAAAGCGAATTTCAGGTAATCTATGGCGAATCCTCGGCTTCATCTCCATAGGCGGAGTTATGGAGGGGCATGAGGGGGCACTGCCCCCCCCCAAACTTGGCCGAACTCTTTTTTTTTTTTCCTATTAACGTAGAAAATTCTGTGCTTAAAGTGACGAATTAATGTCACATTTATTTTAAATTTCTGAATATATAAGAATTTCTATATCTCATTTGAGGAATGGAAGCACTCTAATGTTTCTTTTGTAATAGCCTGTACTGATGTCTTAGAACCCTGCAGGTGTTCAAGCAGGCACTTGGAGAATATGAATAACATACTGCATAACAATGCAAAAAAAAAAAAGCGATCCCGGTATAATGTGTAAACTTAAAGACGAGATTAAATAAAATAATTTCATTTCATTTTATTCAATCTAAGTGAGAAGAATATTTAAACAATACAATACATACAATAACAAAGATTTTACAATACTACTGTAATACTCGTATATGAATATTCTTAAAAATTCGAAATTGATTACAAATCTCATAGTCAAATAGTCTACATATTACAAATTATTGTATAAATATAACGTAACTACGTCACACCCGAAAAGCAAGATGCTTGAGGTCGGGTATGGCCAATAATGAAAACTGGATAGAAGAAAAAATAATAATAAATAAAATAATAATAGTAATAATAATAATAATAATAATAATAATAATAATAATAATAATAATAATAATAATAACAATATCGGGTGTGGCCAATAATGAAAACTGGATAGAAGAAAAAATAATAATAAATAAAATAATAATAATAATAATAATAATAATAATAATAATAATAATAATCTGATTAAAATTGTTAAATGTAATTACACATAAAGTTTAAAAAGAATAAGAGAAAAACAAAAACAAACAAACAAAACGTACCATAGCCTATACATGAACATACTACTGGGTGTTCAGTTCAAAGTGTGTCATGGCTCGCTGTATGCCGTCACGTGGCTAGTCGATGAGCCTAGAGAATTCAATCTTCCTACACTTCCGCAGAGGTGTATTACTTATCTGCTAGAGAAGTTGCCTAGCAAGTACGGCGTTCATTCAGAAGAGTACTTACCGATACGTACGGTAACGCAGGTAGTGGCAGGAATGTGAACTGTTTCGAACATGTACTGAGGTGAGTTTTTTCTTACTGTCGGGATATGGGGAGAGGGTTAAGACGATTACTTGGACACGAAGGATTTGATTTGTATTTTGGAATGTTGCTTGTACGCAACCGATGATAAATACCCTGCGTACGACTTGGCCGCGCAAAGCACATTTCGAAAGAGGTTATGGTAGCACACAGACCATACAGACCGCCATCTGTTGCTACGACGTTCAAGTTATACCGTACACGTTCTCAAGTTCAGATTGAAAGCCTTGATTAATAGGCAACTTCTCTGACACAAAAGCTGAAACTCGCTTCAAATCGCTTACTCATCAACAGTGACGTCATGACACACTTTGAAATGAACACCCAGTAGGTTAATAATACAACATTGTTAAAGTGACAGAAAAAAAAATAAAGAAAGAATAAGAATTTACATGATTATAATTTTAAAAACAGTTCAAGCACTTGCTTTTTGAATAATGTATTGTTTAATAATTTTAGTTTAGGATTCCTCTTTATAAAATCATTATACAATTTTGGACCGTAATTAGAACTGTGCCTTAGACCTGCTTCAGTCTTACATTTTTGTTCAATGAGGGGGAGCGAAATATTGTATCCTCTTGTGTTGTGGCCATGATCGGATGATATAAATTTAGCTTGGTATTTATGGTAGTGATTCGAAATAGTATACATATAAATTTGCTTGATATTTAAAAATATTAAATTCTTTATATATGAGATGAGTTGGATGATCAAGTTTTCTTCTTAAACATATTTTAATAATTCTTTTATGTAGTAATATTAATGGGCGAATGGTACTCTGTGATAATCCACCCCATCCTATAATTCCATACTGTATTATAGACTGAACTAGGACTAAAAATGTTGTTCTCAACTGTTTTACTGGTATAAAGCGACGCAGTTGAACAAATTTGTATAGAGTTTAACGTAATTTAAGACATAAGTAGTTAATATGAAAATTCCATTTTAAGTTTTGATCGATGAAGGTACCTAAATGTTTCACGTGGGTTGATGGGCGTAGTTTAGGACAATTGCAATTATTACAGATATTTGTACAATTATTGCTATGAATTTTTAAATTATAGTTGTTTTCCACTGTAGGAAGGTCTGTTTTATTTAAAGAAAAGGGAATGAAAGTTGTTTTATCTATGTTGAGTGCTAGCAGATTAAAATCTAACATTTTTTAATTGAATTTAATCCAATATTAGCCTTTTAAAACATGTTCCCAGCAGCATCCAGTAAATATGACAACGGTATCGCCTGCAAAGGAATAAACATTACCTTTAGTAATGTTAGCATCTAAAAATAATTAGAATTTACATTTCATATGATATCTTGCTTTTTTAAATAAACAGATAAAGTAAATGTAACATTGGTCCACGGCTGTGGAGTAATGGTTAGCACGTCTATTCATGAAACGAGCTGGCCCAGTTTCAAATCCTGGTTGTGACAAGTTACTTGGTTGGGGTTTTCTTTCAACCAATTGAAGCAGAATTGCTGGGTAATTTTCGGTGTTGGACCTCGGACTCATTTCACCATCATTAATTCACATATCCATACAAGAGCCCAAGTTAAGTTGTACCGTGCTGTATTTGTACAAGAGCGTGGCCGTTCGGCTACCGAATTATTCACAGAATAAGAGTGGTAAGCACAATAAGTCTCAGGCTGCAGTGCAAGCCTTTGGGTCCCTCCTCTGTACAAGAGGAAAGAAAAGTAAAATTGTCTGTATATTTTGTTACAATTTTACTTCATTTTACAATACCTTTACTAAATGATGATATTCCGATATACTGTACCAAGGTCAAGCTTTAACGGAGGAGGAGATAAATGATGTCCCCCATAATCTCGTTATATCGGGATTCTGTTGTTTTGCTTTGCCCCCCCCCACCCCCAAGGAAACGGTTCTCTCTCCGCCTATGTTCATCTCCCAAAATACCATCGACACTAAGTAACCTAGTAGTTCATAGAGCGTCGTTAAATAACGAACAAAAATAAATAAATAAAGTTCATTTAATCTAATGTCATAAAGAAACTAAACATTTAAAAAGTATCAATTAAAAAAACGGAATATACGGTCCCAGAAACAAAAAAATGGCCTGACTCTTGAAGCTTCTTACAGAGCATGATTCACGCCATGATTTAACAACGCAATTTTGAACCCAGTAGGTATTATTTGAATACAGGTAGCATTAGAGCAGATATGGGCATCGTGCCTCACTTGAGAATTCGTGCCTCACTGACCTTCACAGAGCTTATCGCTCTGAGTGTCATCATTTTCACAGTCCCCGGTCCTCCCTCACGTAGCTCCTAGGCGTGGGCAGGTTTTATATCAGTTTCATAACCAATATCAGTGGTGGAATAATGGCATTATCAATCAAAGCAGTGTGTACGAGTTAGAACACGATTATTTCATGAGAAATGAGAGGAAGAGGTTTTTTTTTTTTTTTTGCTGTTTTGAAGGGGAGAACATACGATGTATGTTATGCTCGAAAATCCTATTAGGCATTAATAAATTTAATATACAACGACATTACTCCTTATGTCATAAAGAACATGCTGAATTAGAAAGTAAAACAAATTAAATGTTATTTTTCGTACTATTCCGAAGAAAATGTATGATCTTAACATTTGCATAGTATACTAAATACGACATTGTACCTTAAACACGCTGCATTAAAAGGTTCGAGGAATTAAATGTTGTTTGTACGTATTATTTCCAAAATAAATTTATAAAAAAATATCAAATGTGCATAGAAAACGAAATATGATTTTCTGAAATTATTTTAGGTCGGGAACGTGCAAATCTATTAAGTAATCTTGAGAAACGCCAGAATATTCAAGAAAAACGTATACAACGTGATGGAATATTATTGGCTAGTTACGCAATTTCTCGCCTGTGATTTAAATCAATTCAATGATGGAGAAATAGTAAAGAGGTTTATGATTAAAGCTGCCGAATTAATTTGCCAAATTGAATAAACGTTTTCGAGTCTCTCACGTTAACCAAGCGCTTTCATAATAATTCGCCACTGACCGCCTTAGCGATTACGATAAGGTGACGCAGGTCACAGCAGTTTATATTTCCCATCCTACTCTGCAGTTTCCTCTCCTATAGTCACGTCGCTGTTATTTCCGGCGTGGCTCCGCCTCTTTGCTTACATCCTAGTAAGAGTAGGTTCTATAAAGAGTAGGTACATATAATCGTTCGCCATTTTAGTTCTTTCATTGCCAGTTGCGGTTAGCAGACGACGCTATTTTCCGCACCGTTAAACATTATCACGTCGTAGCACCTATGATAATCGCATTGTAAATTTTAGGTTTCATAGATAAATATCTAAGGAAAGCATAGAAAAAATTCGAAATCAAAATGTTTTTTGGGACGGGAGAAAAAAATTACTAACTTCGAAGTGTCATGTTCAAAATAGACACTGGCACCTTCAAAAGTTTTTCTATTTTTAACTTTAGATGGGAGTCAAAGCGAGAGAAATGTTTAGAAAGAATTACTTTTAAAAGTGATTCTTATTCGAAATCTGTACCGTACTAGTTTCCCAGTTACTGGGAGTAACATATGCGCGGACCTCAGTTTGCAGAGTAACAACTTAGGTCTGTTAGAACTGTGGATTCTCATAGAAAGGCCGGCCCTTTTCGGCGGGGCAAGTGGGGCGGTCACCCCAGGCCCCGCGCTTTGTGTCACTCGCTGCCGGAAAAAAATTCAATCTGTCGATTACGTTCTTGTTATAATATTTAATGTGAGAAACTTTAAAATAAATAGTTAAGTGAATGCTGAGATAGCTTTTGTATACCTAACGAAATCAATTGTTGACTATAATGTTAATGTATGTGGATCAAATGTTGTACTGTTTGTTGAATGTTTAATTACCAGACTATCCAGCTGCAATGCTCTAAGTCGATTGTTACCCTTGATTCTATTATTATTATTATTATTATTATTATTATTATTATTATTATTATTATTATTATTTTAAACAAATACACCTAAAAGAGCGCGGAATTAAAATTTGTACTGTTGTAAATTCTCGTCAGCTTGCTGCAAACGGCAAGGAAAGAACGAAAATGGCGGACGATTATACCCAGTATCTATAGAGCCTTAGGAAGTCCATAACGAAATCAACAGCGAATTACAAGACGCACATGTTTAAATGTAGCCGACTTGCAACGTGATTGGCTGCCGGAAATAAGAGCGACGGGACTATATTAAACAAATTATTTCAAATCGAGTGCCTCACGTAACCGAAAATTGTGCCCATATATGCATTAGAGGAAGGTATTTCACAATTAATGCAAAAAAAAAAACACACACAAAATTGAAGTGAAAATAAGAGCAAATTAATGACTAAGAAGAGTCATTATTTAAACAAACACGATACAGTACGACAATCCATCGCAAGCACTCCGATAGCTCTGTGCCACCGTGCTTACTCGCAGACTGCCAAGTTCAGAGCTCGGATACTGCTGAGGGAAGAGTGTTTTTAATTAATTACGCAGGTTAATTGCGTTTACTGGGGGATCATCGTGCTAACCACACGATACCTCCATTCTGGTTGAACGATCGTCCACCTCTGCTTAGGCATGTGAACGTGAGGCCAGCAGCCTGGTCGGACTGGGCCCTTCAGGGCTGTAGCGCCATGGATTTATTTTACTTTTAATTTTGTTTACCATTATTCTATTTTACTTCACGATTTATAAATATTCATCTACTATTAAGAACAAGAACAGATCAATTTTCATCACATTTTTACAAATGCCTTTCGGGTTATGACAAAAATCGATGTAAAATGAATTTCATTAACTGCCAAAGCGACCTCGTGTGTGCCACTATAGTCCCGTCGCTCTAATTTCCGGCAGCCAATCGCGTTGTAGGTCGGCTACATTTAAACGTGTGCGTCTTGTGATTCGCTGAGGAAGACGTTATTCATTTCTTAAAGCTCGATAAATACTTAATATAATCGCCCGCCATTTTGGCTCTTTCGTTGGCGTTCGCAGAAAGCACACGAAGACGTTATTTGCCGCTCAATTATTTGCTGAATTACAGTGCGTTTGATTTATTATCATAGGAGCTACGACATGATAATGTTTAACGGTGTGGTAAATAGATTCCTCGTATGGTAGCTCGGCAACGAAAGAACAAAAATGGCGAACGATACTACCTAACCTAGACTTTATAGAGCCTTGACTTCCTAAGACGTAAGCAAAGAGGAGGAGTCACGCCGGGAATAACAGCGTCGCGACTATACCAATGACGCCAACTTAGTGACTTTGTCGCTAAGTTTGTTTTTGAGGTCGAATAGCGACAAAAAATCGTATTTGCGTTATGTTGCTATTCTAGACATTATTCAGAGATAAATCTAGAGATTTTTGTCTAAAGGTGGAAATAAACTGCATTGAATTTTCCTTCTGCATTACAGTGGTTTCTGCAGTTGAAATATGCTCATTGACGCAACAATGGACAAATAAATTTAACGGAGCAACAACTGTTGGCAACACTTATTGTCGCGTTGGTGTTTCTTGGTTAGTTGCAGTCATAGGCAGAGTTAAGGTAAGCGTTCACTACATCGTATCGCACTCCTCGTACGAATCGCACGCAACAGATATTTTAAGTGCAGTGCGTTCACTGTAACGGGTCCACCTCATCGCCTCATCGGATTCCCCTATTAGCTGTTTAAAACATGACGTCTTACGACATTGACATTGCTGAAACAGAGGAGTTGAGGTTAGGTCTATTAATTATGACTGTTAGCGAATAAGAATTTGTAATTGCTTCATGCGTCTTAATTGAATAGCAAGAAACAAAAGAAATATTGGTTACATAATATATATGTAAGAAACGACTTGATTACTGTAATGGGAACGCCTCAAATTATATAATTCTTCGCAATTTTCTACAAGCGAAATAAGTTTTCCGTCTGCCATTTTGGCGCGACACTGAACATGGCACAACATAATAGTAACAGTTGAGCAATTAAATTGATTTATTAAAGAAGGCCATGATCGCACGCATCGGAAAAGTTTCTCATCCGAGAAACGTGGACGGATTTGCCGAGAGGCGATGCGTGCGATACGATGTAGTGAACGCGGTGACATAACAATTACAGCAAAGATTGTCTTTTTGCGATTCGTCCGATGAATGCGATACGATGTAGTGGACGCATAACTTTATATAAGATTCGGTTCACGGATTCCGCTAGATGTAGCTGCGGTCAGTGGGGCGACCTAAATCATGTTTTGCTTGGATGTGAACGTATCTCTCTGCAAATACAGAGATTCCTATCGGAAGTGTTTCCTATACAGGGGCAAGATCCCTGTTCGATTTCAAATTTAATTGCTTCCTCAAATTTGCTCATATTGAAAGCACTTATTCGACACATTCGCAGATGTAAAATGAAGTTATAAGAGTTGTACCATTAATAATTTGTGTTATCGGAATCAGCAAGATAAATACTATAGGTTAACAAGGACGTTGACCTCGCGTCGTGAGGGGCGATAGGACGTCCGAAAATAAGTGACAACAACAACAACATGGGGAGGCATGGCTCCCACATTTGTCTGAACTCTTTTTCTATTAACGTTAGAAGATATTGAATTCAAAAAATCGTTTTTGCTTTTGTTTATGATTAAGTTTCTGTGCTTAAATTGATGAATCTTCAGATCATGTGTCTGGACTATAATATTTATTTTAAATTTCTGAAAATATAAGAATTTCTAAACCTCATTTGAGGAATGAAAGCACTGTAATGCTTCTTTTGTAACAGCCTGTACTCATGTGTTAGAAGTCTGCAGGTGTTCAGGCCACCACTTATAGAAATATGAATAACGTACTGCACAACAATGCAGAAAAAAAGAAAAGTGATCCCAGTATAATGTGTAAACTTAAACACGAGATTAAATAAAATAATTAGAGTTTACATTTCATATGATATCTTCAGGAAGGTAAGCTTCATATAAGAAAGTTTCTGTTGGCACTGTTACGTAGTTTTATTGATGCATGCATGTGTTTCTGTACGAGAGAGGGGAAAAAAGAGGGAGATTGTTTTAAGTTATGCCTTATTATAATTTGTAGTAGACCTACAGTTCAAGCCCTATACAACTCGGTCCGAAACATCGCGGATATGGATGTAACATTGTAAGAAACATGCCCTTGAAAATACGTTTATGAAATGATCATATTCCGATATACTGTACCACGGCCAAGCTATAACGGGGGGAGGAGGTAAATGATGTCCCCCATAACCCGTTATATGGGGATTCTATGGTTTTGCTTTGCACCCCTCCCCAAGGAAACTGTTCTCTCCTCGCCTATGGTTGCAGTGTTGCCACTTTTGGTACAATTGTACGGATCTGGTACAATTTTAAGTGATCTGTACTCTGGTATGTACATACAACTACTTTTTTGGTACAATTTTTAATTATTTGATACAATCTGTACTTTCTTCTACTTTTTAGTATGAAAACAGATATTATTATAACTGACTTTAATCAAGTTGAAAACAGTAATTATTATGATTACTACCAAGTTGGTAGTATTGTACCAACGTTCTGATTATTATCGGCAGCCGACAATCTGATTTGCAGCTCACTTTATGGTCAACACATTAACAGAGAATATAAATAATTAGAAACTGGTAGGCTATTGAAGTTTTATTTTCTTTCATTCACCTCTTGACCCATTTGGCCATTGTTGGCATACATTACTCCGATAACTGTCACTGCTACAAAAAGCAGGACTGGATTGATTATTATGATGCAAATGTAAAAAATGACCACAACAATGCATTTTCTCTTTATAATTAAAGGGTAATTGTGTCATTTTTTTTTCTTTTTTAAACATAGCAAGTTATAAAATTTTCAAAATGAACACGTTTCGTAACCATATTTACTTGTCTATCAGAATGCGTACTGAATATTCATGTTACATTGTAAATATCTCCATTGAAGATTAGACGTAGAACAAATATTCAGAACTTTAAACTAAGATACGTAGTGTTGTAAGCATGTTTGAAATTGAAAGAGATGTCTTTATTAGCACGTTTTGTAATTTTTTTACAACCGCCCAATTATTAGCAGCTGTCTCAATGTAACGCATTATTATATATGTCATTTAATGGGTTCAGAACCGTAGTAGGCCAAGCGCCATTTACTAAAACCGTAGAAAACAAGGATTAAAATGAAGTTATTACCATAATTCAATGAAAACATATGGCAAGTAATATAAAGTATACACAAGTAAATGATATGTCAATCTTCATTAAACTATGGCATTCACTTAACTTTAATCCTTGCTTTCTCCGTTTTTAATAAATGGCGCTCCCCCCAATATGGCTCTGAACCCTTCATTTGTAATTGTGTATTGTATTAAATTTTTCACTATAGCTAGTTACTTTTTTTTTGCTGCAATTCGCAATATGGTATTTGTCGCAATATATAGGCCTAAACACTATTTATGACTTTGTTATTCTAGTGTCCTAAATATTTTACCAACTTTGGCAACGTTGGTATGATTACCAATCTATTCCAATAATTGTGTATTGTTCAGCAATAGTTTTCATCAATATTACAAGATTAAAATAAAGTTTTTGAGTTTTTTTAATGTTTCTGATTTTATTTTTTAAAATGAAACATATTTGCAGATACATATTATATTCCTTATTTTCGCAGTCTTTCTTGTCTATGTAATATGGTCATGATCTTCTTTATGTATTTGTAATTTGTACAGATGTCTTCACGAGAAAATTTTGCTGATACAAATTTTGTACATTATAGAAAAAATCTGTACAATCTGGTACATTTTATTTACGGCCAGTGGCAACACTGGTTAGTTGATTCTTGAAAAGACTGAGTCGGGTGCCTTGCCCAACGAGCACAGAATACATAGAGTAGACACTAGCATCTTAATACCATTGGACGGAGTGAAGCCGGTTTGATGGACCTGACGCCATGTTGTTGCTACCAAAAAATTGCAAAATAGCTATTACGTTATAGAAGATCTTATGATAATAGGAATTCCATATGTCGCTAATTTCCTGGAGGACTCACACTTTCTTGTTTGTTTCGTAATACAGAATCGCTAGGCACATATTTTTAGCAAAAATTGCAAAACTGTCATCGATAAATCACATATAGGCTATACATATTTAAATTGACAGCTCTTCAAATTGCAGTATGGTATTAATAGGTACTCTGGAAGGTTAAACAAACAATAATGAAAAAAAAGGAAGATAACACTTTGACCTTATTTTGGTACTAGTTCAATGAAAATGCTAGCCTATAACTAATTACTTTTATAGGTTGATCCATTTGCTTCGATTTAATAATGCAGCTTGCTTCTTAACACAAATTATCATTCTCTTCCTTTTGCCAGTATTTCGTACAGATGTCCCGATTTTGTTTAGAGAAAAAGTGGAATGCCCTTAACCATATAATATTTGATAGCCTCTTCGTTTATAGTATATAATTAGATTATAACGGCGAACAAAAGTGAAGTTTTATTACCAAGTGGGTCAAGATTACGACCGAGTTAATGAAGCTACTAAGTCTGCAAAGCATAAGTCTGATTTCGTGATTATAAAAATTAATTACAACAATATTAATACACTATTTCTTTTTCTTCATCAAACGAATACGTGCATTCGGTTGAAGAGAAACCTCGGTACACCCATTTTCTATAGCACGCGACACAAACTTCCAACATGGGTTGTTAGGTTAGCTTCGCTCGTAAATGCTAAGTCTGCAAAGCATGTCTGATTTCGTGATTATAAAAATTAATTACAATAACATTAATACACTATTTCTTTTACTTCATCAAACGAATACGTGCATTCGGTTCAAGAGAAACCTAGGTACACCCATTTTCTATAGCACGCGACACAAACTTCCAACTTGGGTTGTTAGGTTAGCTTCGCTCGTAAATGCTAAGTCTGCAAAGCGTAAGTCTGATTCAGTGATTATAAAAATTAATTACAATAATATCAATACACTAATCCTTTCTCTTAATCAAACTAATACGTGAACAATACGAATCTAACCGACTAACCTAGGCTAAATCATTCATTATCTACCGGTAATAAGTACATTTCACACATGCATATTTACCTGTGAAAAGTTATTCCAGAATTTTTTTTTTTGAAAACCTGTTTGTGCAGCCATACGCAGCACATGTAGGCATATTGAAATTAGTTCATCTATTAATTAAAACAACGATGCAACATCACAATCAACTGCCATGTGCTAACCGGGAGCCCAATGTTTTTGTAGTATAATAATGGCGACTGTCCACAAAATCGGCTTCACCTTCAAGCTGTTCATGTCTACTCTATGCATTCTGTGCTCGTTGGCCTTGCCTCTGTCGCTCTGTGTCTCGTCTGTTGTTTTTTGTATAATAGTGCCCTAATCATATATGTAACAGATAGTCTAGGTCATCGCTATGTTAAAATCGTTTGCACTTTGAAGAGAACAACCGCCAGGATCGCCACCCGTCTGCCGTAAGCGAACATGAGATGGCAGTACAGTCGCTAATGCAATTAAAATGGGAATTATGACGTGACTCCTTATGTAACAACTAGATGGCAGCGTAGTAAACCTGACAAAAGTTGTTAACGTCAAAGCCGACCTATCTGGGGTATATATGACCTAGGGTAGTGCGAAAGGTTTAGAGAAATTTAGGTTGTGTATTTTTGTGTTTGATGGAGTACGGTATTGCGTGAATTAGGCGTTTCAGAATCGTAAGCGTGTAAAGAATTTTGTGCTAGCATTGCAGTGAAAATGGGAAAATTATAATATACACAAAAATTTCGTTCTGAATGGCTTAAGAACCAACGCTTTGAAAAAATGGCAAACTCGTGTAGAAGGGGACGATTCTAGATGTTACTCTAAATTTTGTAAAGTCCAGTTACCTGCAAAATTGTGTGACTTGGAAAAACAGAAATAATAATAACTTAATACGCCTAAAAAAAACTTCAGAACTCTTTAACTCACCATTACAATACCATTAAATCCTGTCAATAATGAAACAAAACTTGCTGAAGCGAAAGCTGAACTTTTCATCGCTGAACATTTTTCATTTAAAATAACAGATCACCTTTGCGAGTTATGTGAATTCTGTTTTGTTGACAGTAAAGCCACCAAAAATTTTAAACTTCACAGAACGAAATGCAGTGCTATTGTTTGTAATGTCCTAGCACCACACTTTGAAATGCAATTAAAAGTAGACATCGGTGATATTGGATATAGATTTTTTTCACGTTCAGCAATTTATTGATAAATTATCGAAACAAATCTGTTCCTGCCTTTTCATAATTAGCGTAAAATTCAAATAATAATGCACAAGTATTGTTTAAGTGCAGCTGTGATTACAATTAGACACGGAGACATTAATGTAGATGTTAGGAAGTCGGAGGTTGTGGAAAAGTGCATGTTATTCACTTAAAAAAGATTTTGGTGTTCTGGTTTCTTGTAGAAGTTTGCATTGTATTGGCCAAGACGCTTGGTAAATAGATTTTTACTAGAATTTGCACTGTTATAAAACTTCTTCGCTTGTTCACGTAATAAGTCTTTCAGAAATGCCATGTCCAAATCAAAGTGTATCTGTGCATTAGTTGTGTACCAGTCTGAAGTATGTATTACTCGGAGCACTTTATTTTGAACAATTTGAAGAGGTTGTAACACTGTTTTTGGAATATAACACCAAGCTGAGGCAATGTAAGTTAGGATCGGTAAAATCAGCATTTTGTAGAGCATAACTTTTCTTCTTAGACTGAGAACAGGAGATTTGAACAGAGGATAAAGATGAGATATTCTAAGAGATTTCTTAGTTGTTACAGATTTTATGTGCTTGTGCCATAAAAACTTGTTATCAAGAGTAATTCCAAGATATTTTACATGGTCACTATATTGAATTTCTTGATTACATATTTTTATTTTATCACGAGGTCTTTTTAAACACTTGGGCAAAATTATTGACTGACATTTTTTTGGATTTAAAGAAATACGCCATTCTTTAAGCAATTCCTCTAATAGAAGTACGTGGTTTTGAACCTCAGAGACAGCATATTGAGGACTGAATTTAACACTATATATAACTGTGTCATCAGCATACAGAAGTGTTTTTGTTTTGAGAGTAGTCGGATAATATTATAAAATTAGGGCATTTCGGTGTAGGCACCCAGTATATTAAAGGTTATAATATATTCCTATATATCTATGAATCAACGTAAAATTATCTGGGTTAGGTACTATATGAATCACGTTGTATATTTTGTTTTTGCTGGTACACTTAAGAAAAATGCACAATTTCAATTTCCGGAAAATAAATTCGTACCGTACTTAAAAAAATTTAAACCTCACGATATGCAATCTAAAATATTTTTGAGTGAGAAAGAGAGACTAATTTTCAAACCAGCATATGGAATACTAGTATGAAATTTTACATACCTAATTTCAAATGAGATCTAAAGGTAAGCGTTCACTACATCGTATCGCACTCCTCGTACGAATCGCACGCAACGGATATTTTAAGTTCAGTGCGTTCACTGTAACGGCTCCACCTCATCGGATTCCATATCAGCTGTTTAAAACATGACGTCGTACGATACTGACATTGCTGAAAACAGAAGAGTTTGAGGTTAGGTCTATTAATTATGAGTGTTAGCGAATAAGAATTTGTAATTGTTTCATGCGTCTTAATTGAAGAGGAAGAAACGAGAGAGATATTGGTTACATAATATATATGTAAGAAACGACTTGAATGGGAATGCCTCAAATTATATAATTCTTCGCAATTTTCTACAAGCGAAATAAACTTTTCATCTGCCATTTTGGCGCGACACTGAACATGGCACAATATAATAGTAACTGTCGAGCAATTAAAATTGATTTATTAAAGAAGGCCATGATCGCACGCATCGGAAAAGTTGCTCATCCGAGGAACGTGGACGGATTTACCGAGAGCCGATGCGTGCGGTACGATGTAGTGAACGCGGTTACATAACAATTACAGCAAAGATAATCTTTTTCTGATCCGTGCGATTCGTCCGATGAGTGCGATACGATGTAGTGAACGCTTACCTTTACATGACAAAACTGTATGGCTACAGTAACTTTTTTAAAGCTTTTTTCAGTTTGTTATTCAAAGACGCTGTAGCAGCTACCAGGTAATTTAGCGTCTATGGAATTGCTGATAACGAAATGGCATTTGGCGAGATGAGGCCGAGGAATCGAATTCACGCCCGAGAACAACCTCGGATCGGCGCCTAAGCCACACCGGTGGGTACAGCAACTCAAAGAAACGCGTCACGACAGACAAGAGAAGCTGTTATTTTGTGACAGCCCGTCCCCAAATAGTTACAAGGTGCATTCGTGTTCTGTCTTGGCTTACCGATGGCATCGAGGAGGCGTGGGATCTGGTCCAACTGATGAAGTTGAGGAACTGACACCGGAAGTACCAGGCAGCTCTCCGCTATCTGGTAATATAGAAGTTGGCGCTGATCCTTGCGGCTGCAATCCTGTCGCCGATTTTGGCGGTTTGCGCCGTCGAGGTTGATACTGCCAACAACAGACATGTTTGTACTGCATTTTATCGTATAAAATAAGCTATTAATATTTGTATTCCCTTGTACTTTTCGTAATGTTTTTATTTTACTAAGTTCTTCCTTTGTTGTTCAAAATAGTATTCTCTCAATAATGCTTCAATTTCATATTTTTTCCAATGCTTTGGCCTACAAACTGTTAAGGGAACACATTGGTGAAATAATACTGAAAAATGCAGAAAATCCACTCATTTATTTTTATGTTCGTAATTATACTCGTATTTGGGACTTCTTTAAATGATCTAGCCATATAATAAAATGTGGTGAAATATACGGTGCGTGAGTGAGTTGAGAGAAATTTTTGTTTGTTTGTTTGTTTTTTTTTTTTCAATGCTGTTTTTTCGACTTTAAAATTTTAGGCAGTTTATTGAACTAAAAAATCTCCTTGGACAACAGTTATTGTCAGATTGGTCTGAAACTTCTCACAGAGGTCCATTAAATGCTGATGAATAAAATTTAATTAGCATTTGTATGAAATATTAACATTAAGTTCCTTCGGGACTTATTCATATTGCACTTAGATTAAAATATGCTGTAATGATAAATTCATGAAATTTGAATATTTATTATGACTCTGTATTTAGACTAAGCTCAAAAAGCTAATTAATTTTCATTCCTATGACTATTTTCAAGCTTTTGAGCAAATATGAATTTAAAATTTTGAAAATTTTGACGCAAGAATCTTTTTTAGTGACGTCAATATAAAATATATTTAAAAAATCTAATTTGAAAACTATTAGCCATAATGGCACCTAATTTTGTAAAGATAATATTATTGTAGGCCTGTTTACATAGTTTAAATTTAACAAATTTTGGATTAAAATTGTGGAAGTTTCAAAAATCATAATTATATTTTCCCTAAACATAAAATAGAATATATATATATATATATATATATATATATATATATATATATATATATATATATATATATATATAATGTAGATAGGTCTATATTGTTATGAAATTAATGTAATCTCAGAGATACAAGGAGACAAATCAATTTAGTGTAGTGCCACTTTCGAAAGATTTGAATACAGGGTGGAAGGGAACCCATTACATTAATTCACAAAGGTAAGAGATGACGTCAATGCAAACAACTTTTGTCAAATTTCTCCGCAGTGGAGGTGAGTAACTGGAATCATCCATTCCGCAAGACTTGCGAGAGGAGAATGAAAACAAAAACGTCTAGTCAGATATGTTTCAATCATATTACTGTAGATCAAAACATAAAGTACTGAATCAACTAATTATACAAATTGTTTGGTTTTAACATTCTTTATTACGCTATAACCACTTAACTCTAAATTTAATACCATGAAACTTATTTAACATTCACAGTATCTGTTGAATTTTTTTTTATTTTTACGTACAAAATAGTAAATAATGTGCATTCTTATAAATCAAAACTATTTGCATTAATGATTCCTTTACATTTGATATAAACTCAAATAACATTATTACGAATACACATTCTGTAACTCAATCTTAATTTAAGGGGTTAGGTACAGCTTACAGCAGTAACATTTTGGAAATATTCAACATTTTTTCCTCTATTACTGTATCTTGTACAATAATGAAAATTAGCATGTGTAAAACACTGTTCTTCTGCTATATGAAAAAAAAATATATTTTTACGATTCAAGAGAAATTATTTACATTTTTTTTTTCAAAATTCAGTTTACTGTGCAGTAATGAGCGTTTCCCACATAACTAAAAAACTATCCAATATTCTGTGATGAAATTTTTTGTGTATATTTATGCATGTCACATCTACAATGATGCAAGATCACTTCTCTACTTTTCATAGATTGATAAAAAATAAATTCATTTGAAAATGGTCAAATATCATTATTTTCTTCTAACACAAAAATAAAAAAAAAATATTTATTACGGAATGTAGTTGAAAGAGCATGACATTGTAAACATGAGTTTCAGCAATAAAATAAAAGAGAGAGAATATGAAAAAGTTAACAAGTTTATGAGTTATGAGGGAAATGCTTCATCACTGCACAGTAAACTGCCACATTTTGAATAAAAAAAAAATTAATCGTATAAGATGCTGAATATTTCCAAACATTTTACTGCTGTAAGCTGCACCTAGCTTCTTAAGTCATTATCTCTGGAGAAATTAAAAATTAATTAATTTAGTAAATACATTAAGTTTACAATAATGTTAAGTCATTTGTTAAGTGTTACGAATGCACAGTAATTTGATCGAAACGTATCCGATGAAACGTTTTTGTTTACATTCTCCTCTCGCAATTCTTGCGAAGTGGATGATTACTCACCCCCACTGCGGAGAATTGACCTCAACCAACATTACAACACGTTACATTTCGTATTCTCAAAACTATTGGATGTATCAAAAGACTTATTTGACAAAACTTGTTCGCATTGACTTGATATATTACTTCTGTTAATTAATGTAACAGGTTCCCTTCCACTCTGTATACAGTAATTCATTATCATATTAGAAAGAAGTGAACTGTGTGGCATCACGCACCTTGTAGTCAGGGTGATCCTTCTTGTGGGCACTACGCAGTCTTTCCGCCTCTTCTATGAATGGCTGCTTCTCCTCCTCGCTCAGTATTCTGTAAAATAATCGTTATTTGAAACAGCAACAGATACCAGGACGATCCTAAGGTAAAGACGTACATTAAATTGAGGAGCAAAGGAGGAAGAAAGGTGAAGTTTCAAAGTTTTCTTGATCTCGACAACAAAAGAAGGTGCTGTGAACTTGAACACGTTCCTTTTACCTCGGAGAAGACAGAAGACTCAAGGGCCTATTTTATAAAAGTTACAAAACTACACGTAACAAGTTAACAAATAGTGTAAGGAAGAAAGAGATTTAAAGAAAAATTAATCGTCCGACCTTAATTAAGATGACCACGAGGATTCGAAAATTAATAGCAATAATATATTTACTTATTATTTCATTTTTTATTTAATCTGGCGGAGTTAAGGCTCTCAGGCCTTCTCTACTTCACACCGAAATACAAATAGACATACAAAATAGGGTTACCAAACGTCCTAGTTTTCCCGGACATGTCCTGGTTTTTTGTGTGTCCGGGGACGTCGGGGGAGAGATTTTCCAAATTGCCGGGGTACCTATTAAAATTGCATTTATAAAACGCATTCACATCCGAGAATCGTTATAATCTTAACTAAGATAAAATTGTGCTTTTTCACGGATGGAAAAGTTGGTGTCACTGAATGATCGAAATGTTTACAACGATCTCTGGTATCTCGCGAATTTAAAATATCGAAACGAACGAATGATGATTTCTGGAGTTTCGCTGCGTGACGTTCCTTTGTTTTGTAAATGACGCAGCATGCGTAAGGAGGTATTTATTATTATTTTTTATAATTACAAATTTAATTTCGGCACAATGGAATATATACGAATTAGGCCTACTAACTAAACTGTAAATTTTATTTGTATCTAGATTTAAAGATGTCGAAGCGGAAATGTAGCTTCATTAATGAACTGAAAAGTAAATACCCCCGTTTCATTTTCGGCCTGGAGGACAGAACAGGGAAGTTAATTGCATTGTTTATATTATAACTATTATTACACGTGAACAATATGTTAGTAATATTAAACAGTTTTATTATGCAATATGACAATTTTTATTATTTCATCTTGGTGTCCTAGTTTTCAGTCTCGGATGTCCTCGGCCTCAGATAAAACAAATGCAGAGAGAAGGAATAATTAAGAAATATAAATAAAATTTCAAATGCAAATACAAAAAGCACAAATGTAAAGATGCAAAACGAGGGGAATAAAATAATACAAATAGAAAGCTAAGATCACAATGAGAACAAAAAGTATTGATACAATATATTGACTGCCTAATATAAGTCATTAGCAGACATCGAGATTTTGGACCCGATAGAATAAGTTTACTACGTCCGTACTATAGGCAGCTTTTTCATTGTGTTGGAGTCGGCAGAAGAAGAGACATGCGTACATGAAACCAAGTTCAGTCCAGTCTGCTGGTACTGTACAGTGACGTTCCAAAAAAAGGCAACTAATTTATCAAACATTAAAATAAAATGATTGTTAGAGGAGAAAAATTCTATAGGACCAAAAAATTAATCTTTACTTAGATTAAAATAAAAAACCCATCATGCGAAATTTTCAAAATTAATTAATATGCATTTCCTTTCGGCTTCTGTCATAAGCACAAGTGCAATACTTACTCAACATACATAATAATTCTACACAGCATACACAACTTATGAAGTACAATACATGGTACTGTTACTATGTAGCCTACTGCAACACACATTCTGAAGGTCTCAAAACTAAACTTTCTTCGGTAGTCGGCAAGACAAAGTTTATATTGGGAGAAGCTCCGCTCTACATCACATGATGTAATGGATTTATTTTAGTAGGTTATTTTACGACGCTTTATCAACATCTTACGTGATTTAGCGTGTGAATGAGATGAAGATGATAATGCCAGTGAAATGAGTCCAGGGTCCAGCACCGAAAGTTATCCAGCATTTGTTCATATGGGTTGAGGGGGAAAAGCCCGGAAAAAACCTCAACCAGGTAACTTGCCCCGACCGGGAATCGAACCCGGGCCACCTGGTTTCGCGGCCAGACGCGGTAACCGTTACTCCACAGGTGCGGATGATTTAATGAATGCAAAACGAAAAAACACTAAGTCATTGAAATCTATCTTCGCTACCCCAGCAGTGTCCGTAGACTTCGCATACATTCTTAGACTAATCACATAGATAACCACATGTACAGATCAAAACTAGACTACTAGCTATCTTCTGTCCTCTCTTCTGATAAAGTGAACTAGGTGTACGGGACTGTTGTTATTGTCAGAACAGTACCTCCTCTCCCTGCCTTATGAGTATGAGTAAATAAAGCACATGGGACGACGGGTAGGTCGCTACCATCACTGCCCCCACCCACTACAGTCCAGCTATCCAACTTGAAATCGCACTGTTTTCATCTATCGGGTCTAAAGTCTCTAAGCCTGGTCATTAGTTTTTTGTCAACTATTCGAAGACAGATTTGAACCTCACAAATGACATCAATAAGGCTTCACTCATTATCAATGAATGAATGAATCACTCAATCATATTTATTTGTCAGAATTACAATTACCTAATTATGGACAATAGTCAATAGAATCACAATCAGATTAAAATGTTAAAATTCAAAGTCTATATGACTGTCAAAATATTCATTAATAAGATAAAAAGGATTGCCTATAAGCCATTTTTTAAAACAACATTGAACCTAGTAAGTAGGGCTGCTTACGTCAAGTTGTGGGGGAAATTCACCCCATTCCACCCGCCGCAGTTATACTCGGTACCATCACTAGCTTTAACTGCTTCTTTTCATAGCTTTACTAATAAGCCAACTGTCTGGGCATTCTTGGGCAATCTGTTAAACATATCTAAAGAAATAACATTGAACCATTTCTTGGTCTTTGTCAACCTGATCGTAAGGTTTCACAATATAATGATTATTCCTAGTACGAGTAAAATACTTGTGAGAAGCATGACAATTTAAATTAATCTTAGTACGGACTAAACAGTCATAAATAATAAATATATTGAGTACAGTAAGAATATTAGCATTACGAAATAAAGGTAAATAGGCAAGTAGGCTAGGAGATAATGGAGTAAGATTGCCAGTTCCTTTCCCATCCATTGCACACATCTCCGATTAGCTACATATTACACTAATTAGACTTCAGATGCTTACAAACAGTTGTTCTTCCTCTGACACATATCGTCAAGTGAAATGTACTGCCTGATATTAGATGTACATATCAGCCAGAACCTTAGTCAGAGAAAAAGTTATTAGTGATTAAAGAAAATGATTAAGCATCTAGAAATAATTAATTGACTGTACAAATATCAAGAGAAACAAAACAGTAGTAAGTTAGTACACTAAGTTCATTTCATTGCACTCTACGCAGAAAGAAAATCTGTAATAAGTTTGTTTATTTCAATACGTTTGGATCCACACCTGTGGAGTAACGGTTAGCGCGTCTGGCCGCGATATCAGTGACCCGGGTTAAATTCCCGGTCGGGGCAAGTTACCTGGTTGAGGTTTTTTCCGGGGTTTTCTCTCAACCCAATATGAGCAAATGCTGGTACTTTCGGTGCTGGACCCCGGACTCATTTCACCGGCATTATCACCTTCATCTCTTTCAGACGCTAAATAGCCTAAGATGTTGATAAAGCGCCGTAAAATAACCTACTAAAAATACGGTAGGCCTACTGGTATTACTCGACCGAGGCGAGTGGAATCGCAGGCGTAATGTGAACTATCGCGATGCGGTATTACGAACGCAGAAGCAGTAGCGCCACGGCTCCGGGCTGCAGGACTCCACTGGCCTTGGTCGAGTAATAAATTCCGACAATATATGATGTCACTGGTATTCCACAAGCGCGATAGCGAGATTGTGTATGATGATGAATTCGATGATGTCTTATGTGTTGGTATGGCTAATATAAGGCTAATTTCCGTGCGTGTGTAGAAATTGTGATAATATGATAACAGGTAGTTGAACGGAATGCAAGGTAGTGAAGCGGAAAACAAGGTAATATAATGAATTAAAGATTAATATCGCTGTAAAAATAAAATGTGATAATTAAGCACCACTAAAATCAATTATAAAATAAAATTTTAAAAGATAACTTTAAAATTAAATTGATAAATAAAAGATTTTAGTTAAAATTAGCATAATTATCTCATATCCTTAATTAAGACTTCTGATTGGTATAAATGAAACTGTATATTCTGCAGGAACAAGTTCTTGTAATTTCTGTTTCATAAAAATTCACCGTACACTTGTACAACTAGAGACGTATTACAACTCCCGTGGCGTCTTTTGACAAGTGAGCAGCTGTTATCAATAGTTTACAAAGCGCGAACTAACGTGGCCGCAAAGTGACACGAAATTTATATTGCTCTTCTACTTTGTGATGTCTCAAGAAACGATGCACAAAATCTGGCTGATTTTCAATAGGTGCATCTGTCCTAATTAATGTTCCATTCAAGCAAGCACACTCTCTTCGCATTCCGTGTAAATCAGCGGTGACCAAACTGTGTATCGTGATTACATCGTATAATCAAAGACATTCATACTGGTAAGGGGAGTTTCCTGTACATTGCTCTCTGTCTCGCTCACGTACTGATGGTAAGTAGTGTCGGTACCATGTCGCTCTACAAATCCTCTGTCTCTACCAGCAGGAACAGAAGGTTTCGTACAGAATGGGAAGAGGAATTTATTCGCTGTTCTGTTGGAGAAAATGTAATATGTTGCTTTGCTCAACGGTTCAATTAATAGTAGTATATACAAGCGACATTACAGGGCATTACGCTGAATACACAGACATAATAGGTATTATTATTATTATTATTATTATTATTATTATTATTATTATTATTATTATTATTATTATTATTTATCAGCAAGTGTTACCATAATTCTTATATACGTGCCTGAATATATACATCTTCCCTTGAAAAATAAAATAATTACTACGCTATATCTCTATTTTAATTTTTTTAAATCTTTTGATAACTATTATCAGTTATTTACTAGTTATTGATTTAATAATAATAATAATAATAATAATAATAATAATAATAATAGTAGTAGTAGTAATACTAATAACAATACTGATAACATTATCAAGTAATAATAAAATTAATAATAATAATAATGTATTTTTATTTATTTATTTACTAATATTTGTTGTGCTGTACAACAGCCTAGGGCCAATAACAGTTCAACACAAGATAAAAGTTAGCACAAGATTTACAAGATAATAATAATAATAACAATAATAATAATAATAATAATAATCGTCGCTTAAGAACCAATACCGCGTAAGTGACAAAATGTAAATTTTATAGGAGAAGGAAAAAACCGAATAAAAACCATAAAAATAACGCAATAGTCTTGAAAAGTGGTGTATGCCTATGAAATAGCATAACTAAGTGAAAATGAATGATCATGACCGTAGACATTTGGCCATGTCACTTACGCGGTATTGGAACTCTGCCGTTGACTATATTTTGTTAGTTACGCGGTATTGCGAGACAACTTCAGCAGCTTCAGGACACATGCTGACAAGCGTTTTCTTTGCGTGAAAACTGCCTTCTGGAAATATTATTCGTGCTCTTGTATATGTCAATGTGTTATCTGAATTGTTGTCCTACCATCTGATTTGAGGTCAAGGTCGGTAGGTTGTAGCTTGAATCAGCACTAGATTACGTTCCAGACAATGATTGCTGCATTCTTAGTCAATCAAATGCTGAAACTATGGGAAAGGAAAAAGAAGACACAGTTCAATGTTTATTGTTATAATAATAATAATAATAATAATAATAATAATAATAATAATAATAATAATAATCTGATACCAGGTACTTTATTTTCACACTACGTATTTGAATAGATAAGTAGAATTGTTACTAAAACGTTGCTGACAAATACAATTTTATAATAAAATAATGAATAATAATATTATTATTAAGTATTATTATTATTATTATTATTATTATTATTATTATTATTGACAATGGACTTGACTGACTTGCGAATAATGAAAAGAAAATTATAAAAAAATATAATAATGATGATAATTTTTCAGGCACAATATTCGTTAAACACAATAAAGAAATAATTATGGGCCTATGCTGAAATCACAAAAAGTAACCCTTGAGTAACCCTAGTGTGGAATAGGCCTACTATCATAAAAACTATGGCACAATCGGTTCTATATACAATAATGTGACGGTAATTTAGGCAGGCTACTAATGCTCTTTTTTTTTTCTGTGCTTTTGTACGAGAACATGACTTTTTTTTTACTGAAGGGACGCCATCAGTACTATTAGCTAACCAATATAGCACAGTTCATTCTTTAATTCCCAATGTACACAGAAACATCTTTTTCCAAACCTGAATTTTTTTCTCATCAACTTTTAGGTTGTAGACAATTCTTCTCGATTCAGAATTTGTACTGCCAGATCTTTTCGTAGGAGTGAAATCCACAAGATTTGGTACGTAAACGGTCCTCTGTTCCCAAGTCATAGTTTTCCAGAATGCCTGAAAGATGTGTCTTCTCTCGTTAGAAATTAAATTACAGCCCATTACTTTCGAATTTTGCCACATTTTATAACTACACTCTGGCCCCAAATTTCTTGCATCTCTTTCCGTATCATGTGTCACTTTGCCATCTTTCGATCTCTTGTAGTTAAGATAAGCTTCCTCTTCCATTCTAAGTTTTCTATTTTTCATTTTCTTCCACTTACCCTTTTGTGGCTTTGAACTTCTTTTTCTCTTGTTTTGTCAAATTTCCATGAAACGCTTGTAGATTTTTCTCTTTACCTTTTTCTAACGAATGTAAAGATGTAGCACTCACGAATTCTTCGGGGTCGTTACATCTGAAGACGCATCCGAAATTTGATGTAGATCCTTCATTGACGGGGTATTGTCTTCAGTTTCTATCCTATCCTATTTCTAGCGGTATTATTTTAATAGTGTTGCTTTAAATCATACCAGACTGCATAATATGATCATAACCTTACCGGTAACGCTGGACGGACAATGCCTGATCTGCAGCAGCCCATTTTCAGAAGGACGGTTTTCTTTTGCATTTGAATTATCAGCAGTACACCTACGAATAAGATGAGATTACTAGTGTTTATAAATGTGATATAAATGGATTAAATGGAAGGAACCGAGCTCAGCAAATTATTTTAGCGGCCCATTCATGATTATTTATATTAAGTACTTAAATTAAGTTTGCTGTTATGATTCCGTAACTGAAGAAAAATGAACGTTTAATAACTGTGATACTTCTTATTTCATACCTTCGTTAATGTTCACAGAAGTTTCTCCCGTGTTGAATGCAGAACATCGCACAGATAGGATTTCGTTCTCGCTAAACTGACTGTCATCTGATTCATTATCCATTTCTTCTCTTGTATCTGTAGGCCTATATAATAATAAAATATTAAATGTACTATATTTCAGTGAATGAACTTGCAGTAAGATTCTGCGGGAATTCAGCTCAACTAACATTCAATTGACATTAGTGAAATAAGTCTATTTTATTTACCTTTTAAATAATTGAAACTGAACACTTCTTTAATCTTCTCAGGATATCACACACTGTTGACACAATTTTACAAGGCAGTAACGAGAACCAGCTTCCGTACTGAGGGCGCAGACATAATATCTGTTGTCAGATACACGGTATTTCCTACAGACTTCTCGTGACTTCAGATACGCGGTATTGTACCCCCTCCTTCGCACGCAGGCCATTCATTCAATCAAATTCCAGCGCTTGTCAATGGATGTAGATGACAGTGGAGGTACCATCTGTGCAAAAAAACAGTTTTGACCAAAAATGTCAGTTACGCGGTATTGTTTCTTAAGCGACGTAATAATAATAATAATAATAATAATAATAATAATAATAATAATAATAATAATAATAATAATAATAATATAGAGAAACTGATTGAATATTACGTGCTACTGTAGTAATGAAACGAACTATTAAACTCCAAGAACTGAAATCAGCCTTAAATCACCGTCATGAAGAGAAAGAGGACATAAATAAATATAAAGAAGCCAGCTATCTAGTGGCTAACGAAACAGCTCGTTCTCTTAAGCCTTCCAACGGAGGAGAGTTTTATAAAAGTGTAATGATCAAGGTGGCTGAAATAATTTGTCCAGTGAAAGTTGTTAATTAATTTTGAAAAACTGCGCATTTCTCGACTAAATATTCAAAAGAGAATTCAGGAGATTTCTGATTGTGTTCATGAGGCATATTTAAAATTAAAAAAAAAAAACAAGAAAATGTGTATATATTTTTTTATTGGCTCTTGATTGGCTCAGTGACATTACTGATACATTTTTTATACATACAAATGAATACTTTTACGCAGCATTCAATGAACTTTTGTTGGCAGTTGTTTAAATTGTCTTGATGATTGGCGACTGGATTTGCCTAAACTTGTTTGAAACTCCGCCGGAATTTTTTCCTCTTTGTCTTCATTTAATTTTATTTATTGTATTCCGTACATCTTACATTAGCGTTGAAGTTTTGAAATATGGAAAAAGTCAAGAGTTAAACAATTACTTGGCGAGTTGAAGCAAGGCATTTTACATATGTGTTTCCCCAGATTATTTCAGAATACTTCAGGTCGCTAGGAACTTTTCAAACTTGTCTTAATTGGTCTTGGTAGAGGTACCTACATCTTCTATGTACACTTGTCGGTAATTTATTTGCGCCAAAATAATTGATTTTGTTTGCACATACCAGACAACAGGGGCTCGCTGTTGCGGGGCCACCATTCTTATTTACCTGTCACATAAACAAGTACCATAATTTAGTGATGTCTTGGCCAACTAAATTTTGTTTCTTTTAGTAGTAATTAAAGTCATAATTGCTTACACTTTTCCTCATTGATTGATTGAAATGTGGAAGGTGTGAACGGAACACGGAGTTTTCTACTCTGCTCTAAATATTTATTAACATCACAATAACATTATCCTATTTAACTCAGTCATGTGGCTGAAAACGCGCTAGTTTGTACGTATTATCACATCATATTATAATATATTTAAAATTAATATCAATTGATTACTTACACATCTGGTTTTCTCTGCGGAGTTTATGAAATGAGAATAAATTGTATGAAATTTTATAGTCTTAAAATCGGGGGACGCCGATTCCCTCCCAAAAATGAGATTCCAATTCCCTCCCCAAAAAGAGTACAACCCTATTCCCTCCCAATTGTTTGTTGTTTGAATTCAGTGTTGTCAGATTCCCTCCATGCCTTAACCAGAAACACAACTCTCCGTCACACTTTACACAGACTTCTGTCTGTCAAAGATATAACTAAAATAACCAATCCATACCCTTAGTCTGTTTAATCTTTTTACATAAAAACATTGGGAAGAGCTTTGTAGAACATGGCATTGCAGTATTCCGAAAGATTGATCTGTCTGTTATCTAATTGTTCAATTTTATTCTTTAAATAGTTCATTTTTTATTTATAAGTCTTTGTAGTTGTAGGCCTACCTATAAATAATACATTTATTCCTCAATACAAGATCCATTGTTTAATCATTTTGTCAATATAAATATTAAATTTATTCCTCAATACACGGACCATTGCTTAACCACTCTGTCAATATAAATATTAAATTTATTCCTCAATACAGGGATCATTCTTTAACCACTCTTTCAGTATAAATATTAAATTTATTCCTTAATACAGGGATCATTCTTTACCCACTCAGTCAATATAAATATTAAATTTATTCCTCAATACAGGGATCATTCTTTAACCACTCTGTCAATATAAATATTAAATTTATTCCTGAATACAGGGACCATTCTTTAACCACTCTGTTAGTATAAATATTAAACTTATTCCTCAATACAGGGATCATTCTTTAACCACTCTGTCCGTATAAGTATTAAATTTATTCCTCAATACAGGGATCATTCTTTAACCACTCTGTCAGTATAAATATTAATATACCTCAATACAGGGATCATTCTTTAACCATTCTGTCAGTATAAATATTAAATTTATTCCTTAATACAGGGATCATTCTTTAACCACTCAGTCAATATAAATATTAAATTTATTCCTCAATACAGGGATCATTCTTTAATCACTCTGTCAGTATAAATATTAAATTTATTCCTCAATACAGGGATCATTCTTTAACCACTGTCAATTAAATATTAAATTTATTAAACAATACAGGGATCATTCTTTAACCACTCTGTCAGTATAAATATTAAATTTATTCCTCAATACAGGAACCATTGTTTAACCACTCTGTCAATATAAATATTAAATTTATTCCTCAATACAGGGATCATTCTTTAACCACTCTGTCAGTATAAATATTAAACTTATTCCTCAATACAGGAACCATTGTTTAACCACTCTGTCAATATAGATACTAAATTTATTAAACAATACAGGAACCATTGTTTAACCACTCTGTCAATATAAATATTAAATTTATTTCTCAATACAGGGATCATTCTTTAACCACTCTGTCAGTATAAATAGTAAATTTATTCTTCAATACAGGAACCATTGTTTAAGCACTCTGTCAATGTAGATACTAAATTTATTAAACAATACAGGAACCATTGTTTAACCACTCTGTCAATATAAATATTAAATGTATTCCTCAATACAGGGATCATTCTTTAACCACTCTGTCAGTATAAATATTAAATTTATTCCTCAATACAGGAACCATTGTTTAACCACTCTGTCAATGTAGATACTAAATTTATTAAACAATACAGGAACCATTGTTTAACCACTCTGTCAATATAAATATTAAATTTATTCCTCAATACAGGGATCATTCTTTAACCACTCTGTCAGTATAAATATTAAATTTATTCCTCAATACAGGAACCATTGTTTAGCCACTCTGTCAATATAGATACTAAATTTATTAAACAATACAGGAACCATTGTTTAACCACTCTGTCAATATAGATACTAAATTTATTAAACAATACAGGAACCATTGTTTAACCACTCTGTCAATATAGATACTAAATTTATTAAACAATACAGGAACCATTGTTTAACCACTCTGTCAATATAAATATTAAATTTATTCCTCAATATAAGAGCCATTGTTTAACCACTCTGTCAATATAAATATTAAATTTATTCCCCAGTAAAGGGACCGTTGTTTATTCACTCTATCAATTTAATACTAAATTTATTCCAAGTAGTCGAATAGATTTGTCTCATTTTTTTGGTTTATTTGGTCCAATACTTCAGCAGAAATCGCTGTACTGTACATAGATAGACGGACAGTCGGACAAACAGACTGACAGACAGAAAGCATACTTAAAACACTTTTTTTGGTATCAGGGATACTGAAACTTTTATTATTTTTTTTTTTTGCGAAAACCTAGTATCCAATTTTGCAGCATCGCAATATCTTCTCACTTTCTACACAGAGAAATTAAAATGAATAAAATTTATATACAGTCAACTCGGTTATAGTGAACCTCTGCGGACCAGCATATTTCGTTCACTATATGCAAGGTTCACTAAAACCTAAGTGTATGTTTTTATACTACTGACGTTGCTATACACACAGTTAATGTCCGTTTGGTACAGATCACGTTCAATATCAGTACTGATGTTCTCTTTATCTTCCATCTTAAACACTTTACGCTTTGACATTCTATGTTCACAGTTCGAAACTTGAATCTAATGTGGCCATGTAGGTAGTAGGCACTGACCAATTTTGCACCTCTTCCTACTAGAGGTATGCTACTGTGTATCTGGCCTTGGAATTTCCCCGGTTTCATTTTTAAAAAGACGCGGGAGGGAGGGTTGAGGACCATTATACTGTAATTCTTTTTGTATTTACCCTTTGGTCATCACTCTACTTCCTTTTACAAAAGAAAACACTTTCTCTTCCTATTCTTCTAATAACCTCTTTTAAAGTAATCACAACTAATCCTTCCTTTATCCCTCTCTGCGTACACAATTCTCTTTAACATGTTTCAAGCTGTCCAGGAAGCTGACCAAATCCTTTGTCTTTTAATGCACTTAAGGAGTAGAAGGTTTGAGATTTTATTCTGAGCATATTCTTGGAAGTTTATAGGAGAAATTACCATTTTGGCCATTTTAAAATTATTACATTTTCTTGGAGAAGTTCTAGTTTTAGGTTCACTATAACTGAAGCAAGGGTTCACTATAAACGGAAATATTAATGTACTTTTTAATGTATGCGGGTCGGGACCAACGATTTAGGTTCACTATAGCCGAATGTTCACTATAACCGAGTTCACTATATCCAGAGTTGACTGTATAAAGTTTCCATTCTATAAGGGGTTAAATCCGCTATAAAAACTGAGAAAGCAATATATTAGTGTAAATAGGTCTACTTATTGTTGTATCTGAAAAGGATTCTGGTTTTGAGATATGATAGTCACAAGGTTATAGCGACTGGAGTTTCGGATCAAATTCCAGTAATTAATTTAAGTATAATTTATAATTGACAAGGACAGTGTTTTGGGCTGGTTTCTTGATGTACATCCCTTTTCCAATTTTATCATCATCATCATCATCATCATCATCATCATCATCATCATCATCATCATCATCATCAGCAGCAGCAGCAGCAGCAGCAGCATCACTGTCATCATGGTATAGGCCTATATTAAGTACCTTATCGAAGATTGTTAATAGCCTACTCGCTTTGGAGAAAAAGGAGTTAACATTCGATTAGAATATATGGTTCAGCAGCTGAGTTACGCTAAATCAATTTTATTATGGTTAAAAGTGGAAGCTCCATGATTTATTCAGATGTTGATACTAACAAACATATTCAATATTAATGCTATAAAGTAGTGGAAAATTGTTCGTGTCTTAGGAAGATCTTTACGGGAGGAAATTTAGAAGTAAACACCACAACAGCAAGAGAATTGAAAGGGTCCACCGCCTCGAACTTTTTAACGAAAAAAAGAAAGCGTAAGATCACGTGTAAGAGATCAAGCGGCATCTGTTATAGATTAAAGATGTACAATAATATAAAACCTTTTTATCAGGGGATCTGTCTGCTCCAAGGAAACTAGGGTAAAAATGCGCGCGCACACACTCACAGAGAATAAGATAAAAAAGTTGAAAGCAGAAGCGAAAGCGACTGGCTCTATAAATGGATTTCGATTATTGACTCGAAGTCCATGTCTTTTAGTTTTCGTAGAAGGTAAAGCCATTAAAAATGTGTATGTTTGTGTTGGTTCTATCTGTCTACCACTTGACAGGAAGCAGCCTTTTTCAAATGCTCCATTTCTCAAATAAACCCAACTTCTTTTTTTATTTGATGTTTTGAAAATACTGCACATGTTATGCGATTATTTTTAATCGCTTCTCTTTCACAAAATAACTTCAACATCATATAGTGCGCTATCATCATCATTACTTTCAAAGTTAAATTTGTTTTTAACTTCTTCATTAATAGCCTAAGACTTTTCAGATGTAAACTATTTGCATACATAAAATGGAAGAATATTGAGTCAAGTCCAACGTATCCCGAAGTATACGACTTTGTCAAGTCAACACTGTGTTACTTTGAAAGTCAGTCCAACACTCACAAGACCAGCTGATTAGGGTGAGGAAAGTACCGGCCGGCACGAGCGTATCTCAGATGTTCCATTTTATGTGCTTGCAAATGGTGTAGAGTTACGACACTTACAGCCAATTATTATGCACTTCTTCTTTGGATTGAATAATAATTACGAAAAGCCGTTGGTAAGATAAATTATTGCAACCTCCTCTGGAACGTTGTCGAAAACAAGGATTTTCCTTTTCATTTAGTAGGCCTAAGTGCTGGTAGGTTGTAAAGCGTTCACATGTAACAACAACAACAACAATAATAATAATAATAATAATAATAATAATAATAATAATAATAATAATAATAAATAACACAATTGGCATTTAAAATGACTCAGGATCTTTTTTTTTCTTAATTGGTTTATTTTACGACATTTTATAGACTGCTATGGGATGAAGATGAATGCAAACAAGACGAAGACCATGGTTGTCGCAAGAAAAATAAAGAATTCTAAATGAGGCAGTAGAGCAAGTGAACAGCTTCAAATACTTGGGGTGTACTATAAGCAGTAACTGAGCTGCAGCCAGGAAGTCAAAAGGAGGATAGCAATGGCCAAGGAAGCTTTTAATAGAAAAAGGAGCATCTTCTGCGGAAAAGAACTAAGGAAGAGACTAGTGAAGTGCTTTGTGTGAAGTGTGGCTTTGTATGGAGCAGAAACATGGACATTATGACGAAATGAAGAGAAACAAATAGAAGTATTTGAAATGTGGATATGGAGAAGAATGGAACATATGAAGTGGACAGACAGAATAAGAAATGGAGTTGTGTTGGAAAAAGTGGGTGAAGAAAGAATGATGCCGAAACTGATAAGAAAGGGAAAAAGGAATTGGTTGGTTCACTGGCTGAGAAGAAACTGCTCACTGAAGGATGCACTGGAAGGAATGGTGAACGGGAGAAGAGTTCGGGGCAGAAGAAGATATCAGATGATAGACGACATTAAGATACGTGGATCATTTGCGGAGACTAAGAGGAAAGCAGAAAATACGAAAGATTGGAGAGTGCTGGGTTTGCAATGAAAGACCTGTCCATGGGCAGAATACGTATGTATGTATGTATGTATGTATGTATGTATGTATGTATGTATGTATGTATGTATGTATGATTATCTAGCGTCTGAGTGAGATGAAGATGATAGGCCTAATGCGAGTGAAATGAGTTCAGTTCCAGCGCAATAAGTTACCTAGTATTTGTTCTCAATGAGGTGAGAAAAAACCTCGGAAAAAATCTCATCCAGATAACTTTCCCAACCAGGATTTGAACCCGGTTCCGCTCATCTTAAATGATTATACAGTAAGTGATTATTTATGCATGTCATATTATGATGTACCGAAGTACGTACGATATTTCCGTGCAGGAATTCTGCGTTATCATATGATAAAGGATGGACGGCACTCATTTCGTCGGATCCCGGCCACTTAATCACTGTAATGAGTGCACATCTGCACATAGTGTGTTGGACATTGTGCCACTGTCACACATCTGTGACACAGTGCATGAGGGAAATTAAGAGAAGAAATTTAAACTGAGAGGATTCAATCCGTCATCGGAACTGCAATCCGGTGTGGCTTAGTGGATAAAGCGTCAGCACGTAGAGCTGAAAATCCAGGTTCGAGTCCCGGTGCCGGAGAAATTTTTCTCCGCTCCACCCATCCTTGATTTCATGGCGTGTTTTGGTAAAGCCATTGATTGAATTCCCAATATTCTCAGTCAATTTAGGAGAGCAGTGTATTATGATAATAAATGATTGAAAGAATTTTAGTTTTGTCTTTTAAATGTGCAGAAATTTTATGAAAACAAATGTAACTTTTCGTTTTGCAAAGAAATTTTACAATGTTACATTTGTTCGGATCAAAATCCTCCACATTTAAAGGACAAAACTAAAATTGTTACAATATACAGCTCTCTTAAATTGACTGAGCATATTGGGAATTAAATCAATAGCTGTCCCAAAACAAGCAATAAAATATTTCATATAAAACGATTTTTATCTCGAAAAGGAAGCAAAAACGAGTAAAATTGTATTAAAATTTTTGTCTGAAATATCTCAAAGAATAACCCCATGAAATTAACGACATTACTTAAGGTTCACTATGTATATAATATACAGACTATGTCAATATTATGTTAACACTTTAATCAAAAAGAAATATTTTATTATTTTTTTATTTCAAGTATATGTCATGCTTGACAGGTTAACGCTAGAAGAAAGAAGAGTAGTGGCAAGCTTGACGGTAGTGTTTAGATCTCCAATCATGGTCCGTAGAAAATTTGAGCACCGACTTCAACGAGACCGACCAAAGGCGAGTGTTTGGTGTGCCGTTACCGCTACTGGTGTGAATGATCTTACTTTTTTGACAGTGAATTTCGAAAGATATTTACACTTGTTTTAGTTATATGCTATCGAGGAACTTCCAATGAAAATACTCTACGTGGGGCATTTTAAACAGAATGGTGTACCTGCGCACTTCGCTTGTAATATTCGTAATTTCCTAGATCAGACATTTTCGAGAAGGTGGATAGGAAGAAGTGGACCTTTACAATGCCCTTCTCACTCCCCTGATCTCACGCTTTGCGGTTTCTGATTATGAAAGAGACAGGGGCATGGTGAAAGATCACGGGAGTTGCGAGTATCAATGAACTCAAGAAAAGAATTACAAATGTGGTAACGCAATTTATTCCAAGAGAATAAGCGTCGGGAGTTTAAATGCTACTGTTATTCGTTTTCAATAATTGGGTGTTGATAAAATTGGACAACAGGTTGAGACCTTGCAATAAATGAAAAGTGGTTTTTAGTCAGATACTTCTTTTGAAGTTGAGTAAATGTATTTACTCATTTAAGTATTAATATAATTTTGAAATACCCTGTACATTATATATATATATATATATATATATATATATATATATATATATGGGCAGCTAAAGCAAAGAGATGCACTATCACGTTTACATTTTAACTTCGCTCTAGAATATGCCATTAGAAAAGTTCAGGATAACAGACAGGGTTTGGAATTGAATGAGTTACATCAGCTTCTTGTCTATGCGGACGACGTTAATATGTTAGGAGAAAATCCACAAACGATTAAGGAAAACACGGAAATTTTACTTGAAGCAAGTAAAGCGATAGGTTTGGAAGTAAATCCCGAAAAGGCAAAGTATATGATTATATCTCGTGACCAGAATATTGTACAAAATGGAAATATAAAAATTGGAGATTTATCCTTCGAAGAGGTCGAAAAATTCAAATATTTTGGAGCAACAGTAACAAATATAAATGACATTCGGGAGGAAATAAAACGCAGAATAAATATGAGAAATGTGTGTTATTATTCGGTTAAGAAGCTTTTGTCATCAAGTCTGCTATCAAAAAATCTGGAAGTTAGAATTTATAATACAGTTATATTACCGGTTGTTCTGTATGGTTGTGGAACTTGGACTCTCACTTTGAGAGAGGAACAGAGCTTAAGGGTGTTTGAGAATAAGGTTCTTAAGAAAATATTTGGGGCTAAGAGGGATAAAGTTACAGGAGAATGGAGAAAGTTACACAACGCAGAACTGCAAGCATTGTATTATTCACCTGACATAATTAGGAAAATCCAGAGGTTTGAGATGGGAAGGGCATGTAGCACGTATGGGCGAATCCAGAAATGCATATAGAGTGTTAGTTGGGAGACCGGAGGGAAAAAGACCTTTGGGAAAGCCGAGACGTAGATGGGAGGATAATATTAAAATGTATTTGAGGGAGGTGGGATATGATGATAGGGACTTGATTAATCTTGCACAGGATAGGGACCAATGGCGGCCTTATGTGAGGGCGGCAATGAACCTGCCATTTGTAAGTAAGTGCATAATACCTACGAATATTAAATGTATATTGTATATGTATATTTACTGTCATCAAAATTATGTATGTACAATTTGTATATCACTATGAATACTAATAATACATTCAGACAGCAATAGCATAAATACATACATACATACATACATACATACATACATACATACATACATACATACATACATACATACATACATACATACATACATACATACATACATACATACATACATACATACGAACTTCTATGTGTCATCTCACAAAATATTCTTTGTAAAACTGAATAAATGTGTAGTTCTACATTTTAGCACGTTTAGTCCTATCTAATCACATCTGTAGAGACCCGAAAACACCTCAATCGATATATAGTAGTTGGCTTTGAACTGTAAACATCTTAAATAAAAAAACCATTCATTATTGTACGGCGTTCTGGTATAGAGCTTAGGATAAATATAGAGAATGTAGCCTAACTTGATTTGTACGGAGATGTGGTGAAGTGATATTAAGATGTTTCCTTTACGTGGTTGTGGTTTAAATTGGCACGGGAAAGTCCTTGTCCGCTTGAAAATCATGGCAATTATATGTTTCTTGTCTTGTTTATCGAGCTTTGTTAGACCGGCAACTGTTTTGAGGAGCTGTGATTTACAGGCAAGTTAAAACACTACAAAGAGAAAGAACAGCCGCCATTGAAAACGTTTACAGTTCAGATATTCAACAAAACTTTACAACTCAGAGGCGCTAATAGCTACTGCCTTGACATCAACTACCACCTCGCTAGAATATGTCCTATTAAAACAAACCTCCGCGCACCGCTAACAGAACCGGAAACTTGTCCAATTCCCGGAGAGGTCGAAGTGAAATTTATACTGGACAAAGCCGCGGTCAGAAAGGTTTCTTAAAAAATGCCCTTTCTCTTTGATATACAAATAAATCCATCCTCTTCATCACGGTGTTACAACTGTAATCCGAGAAAGTTCCTGACATCGTTAACAAGTCATCATATAAAAGTTAGTAGATCTTCCTTCAAAGATACGGGATTACGGGTCTCATTATAGGGCGAGTGATGCACAAGATATAGATAGAGACAAAAATTCCCTGCTGCCGCTTCGGGCGAAAGAAACTTAGTCAAAATTGTTCGCAGAATTCATGAACGTTAGCAATACACAGGTATTTATGAGATTAATTTTATCATTTGTGTTTTTTAATATTGGGTCGGCGGAGATGTTTGGGGATTAATTTGTACTCTTGGTGGAGATTAATGGAAATTCTGGAAAATACAATTATTTTGGAATTGGAGTATCAACTCGGTATGAATATTACTTTCTAAATAATTAATATTAAGGATTCGTTGGATTCTGGTAAAGGTGCGGTACGGCCAATAGACAATATTTGTTGGATTGAGACTGTATTTAACAAACATTAATTAAAAACGAAAAAAAACTTGCAGCCCTCAAATTAACACTTTCTAATTATTACTGGAATGTTGAATTCTCCGTCTTTTGAGTTCACTAATGTAATCAGAACACCTGGAATACCATGTAATGTTGCCTACTTGGATATATAACAAATTCAGTGAAAAAAAAAATCCGAAAAAACTTAGAATATTAAATTTGCTAAAAAACGACGCAATAGTAATAATTCGCGAATGTGTTCATACTTCGATTTGTCGCGATTGTTTTATCCACATATTTAATTTAATTTTAATTTAATTTAATTGATTTTTTTAATACTTTACACTTGAGCTACATTAGGCATTGCAGCCCGAAAGAGCAGAAGCTCGTGCTCGGGCGCAGTACAGATCAATTATACAAATATATCACAAAATTAAGAGAGTTCATGAGCACAATAACATTAATAAGTGGTAAAATACATACAGCATGTAATAATAGGGTCTATATACAAATAGAAAATACAAAAGGACATAAATATTAAAGTATAAATTTTTAACTCAATTATCTTAAACAATTAAGTAATTAATCTGATTTGTTTCTTAAATCTATGTGTGTTAAGTGTACTTAGCTCAAGGTAAGCTCTAATTAAAGCATTGTATATTTTGGGTCCAAAATTTCTGCTGTGTTTTAATCCAGCAGTTGTGTGGCATTTGAGAGTATTTAGAAAGAAACTGTAGTTTTGTCTCTTATGGTATTCGTGAGGGTCAAATTTAAATTTATTGTGGTTTTTATGGAAGTAAATCAGCAATACTTGTTTATAAATTTGTTCTAGATTTGATACACCAAATTCCTGAAAAATTAATTTTGTTGGGTAATCAAAAGGTATGCATTGTCACCTCTACTTTTTAACTTTGCTCTAGAATATGCCATTAGAAAAGTTCAGGATAACAGGCAGGGTTTGGAATTGAATGGGTTACATCATCTTCTTGTCTATGCGGATGACGTGAATATGTTAGGAAAAAATCCACAAACGATTAGGGAAAACACGGAAATTCTACTTGAAGCAAGTAAAGCGATAGGGTTGGAAGTAATTCCCGAAAAGACTAAGTATATGATTATGTCTCGTGACCAGAATATTGTACGAAATGGAAATATAAAAATTGGAGATTTATCCTTCGAAGAGGTGGAAAAATTCAAATATCTTGGAGCAACAGTAACAAATATAAATGACACTCGGGAAGAAATTAAACGCAGAATAAATATGGGAAATGCCTGTTATTATTCGGTTGAGAAGCTTTTATCATCTAGTCTGCTGTCCAAAAATCTGAAAGTTATAATTTATAAAACAGTTATATTACCGGTTGTTCTATATGGCTGTGAAGCTTGGACTCTCACTTTGAGAGAGGAACAGAGATTAAGGGTGTTTGAGAATAAGGTTCTTAGGAAAATATTTGGGGCTAAGAGGGATGAAGTTACAGGAGAATGGAGAAAGTTACACAACGCAGAGCTGCACGCATTGTATTCTTCACCTGACATAATTAGGAACATTAAATCCAGACGCTTGAGATGGGCAGGGCTTGTAGCACGTATGGGCGAATCCAGAAATGCATATAGAGTGTTAGTTGGGAGGCCGGCGGAAAAAGACCTTTAGGGAGGCCGAGACGTAGATGGGAAGATAATATTAAAATGGATTTGAGGGAGGTGGGATATGATGGTAGAGACTGGATTAATCTTGCTCAGGATAGGGATCAATGGCGGGCTTATGTGAGGGCGGCAATGAAGCTCCGGGTTCCTTAAATGCCAATAAGTAAGTAAGTAAGTAAGTAATCAAAAGGTTTATATAGACAAATTTTGATAATTATTTTTTGGAGAAAATTTAAAGGATGGAGAGTTGATTTTGCCATTCCTCCCCAACCTAAAATACCATACTGAATTATTGATTGAAACAGAGCTAAGTACACAGTAAGCAGAACATAAACAGGTAAATAAGAGCGTAGAATGGAAAATTTGTGGATTGTTTTACGCAATCTGTTACACAGGAAGGAGATATGGTTGTCCCATTTTAAATGTTGGTCAATAATAATGCCTAAATATTTAACGTGTGAGGATATACTCAAAGCGTTACATGAGCAAGTAAGTAAGTTACAATCATGTATTGTTATACTTATATTATTATTCACTTTTAGTTGCTCAAGGCCATGTGATGTTAATGAAAATGGTATTAATTTTGTTTTAGAAACGTTCAAAGAAAGTAAGTGAGCATCCAGCCATTCTTTAATAATGTTAATAGCACTATTAGAATTTTGATAAGGTTCATTCCTACTCGAACCGCTAAATATAACCACAGTATCATCAGCATAAGAATACAGAGTACCAGAATATTTCTCAATGTCAATTTTAAGTAAATCGTTGACATATATTAAAAACAAAACAGGACCTAAAATCGTCCCCTGAGGTACACCTATATCAATGTTTCAGAATCACTTAATTCGTAAAGATTAGTAAAAATCTATTGTATACGAGTATCTATTATGTCGTGATTTTCGCGATCTCCATAATACCCGGCCCTAATACATCTGGCAATTAGGTATGGGTATTCCACTATTTCTCACTGAAGGAAACTATAAGCTAATAAAACAAACTATTTGGCCTGCTTATGAAGAATCATTTTGCAATTCAATACCTAACCTACAATGTCACAAGACAAAATATTAGTTCAAGAATGCAATTGGGAACACAATCATAATTGAGTCGTGAATTGCAGAAATCCCACAAGTCACAATTTTTCTCAAATTCAATTTTTCATATGGTTGTAATATTCACACATAGACCTTTCGAGTGGTGCAGAAATACCGCATGTCCAGTGCACTCGTGAACAGCGAATATTTTCTAAGTCCACTTCGGATCAGGTGATGTTACACTATGCTTGCGCTTGTAGAAGCAGTAGGAACTGTGGAGTCATTCGATATCTGCGTCACATAGAGTAGCGATAGAGTGCTCGCTTAATGATTCGAAGATTGTGAGTTCGAGCCTTGTTCAAGTTATTTTATTTTGTTATTCTTTAGCGATATAAATAATATTCAAGTTATCATTTCTATTTTGCTATCGTTCTTTAGCTATATAAATAATATTCAAATTATCATTTATATTCTGTTATAGTTCTTTAGCGTTGTAAATATTATTCAAGTTATTTATATTCTATTATAGTTCTTTAGCGTTTTAAATAACTTTCAAGTTATCATTTATATTCTGTTATAGTTCTTTAGCGTTATAAATAATATTCAAGTTATCATTTATATTGTTATAGTTCTTTAGCATTATAATAATATTGGAGTTATCATTTATAGTGTATTATCATTATTTAGCGAAATAAATAATATTCAAGTCATCAATTATAATCTGTTATCGTTATTTAGCGATATACATAATATTCAAGTTATCATTTATATTCTGTTATGTTCTTGAGCGATATAAATGATATAAATTTAATGTTAGATTTGGAAAAATACAGTTGCATAATACTGTTAGTTTTTTCTTCTTATATTATTACATTATGCTATCCTGTAACGCAATAAAATGAAAAGAAACAACGAGGATTTGAGCATGAGACGTTGACAGTGATTTTCATTATAACTCTGGAGCAGTTATTTGTAATAATTCAACATATTTATCTAGGTTGGCAACTCTGAATTCAGTAAAATCAATTTTCAATCTAGACAGCTGTTTGCTGTAACGACGAAAAACACACTATCGTGCAAAAAATCCTATAACAATAAAACATAATTTACCTTTTAATAGAAAAAAGTTTAATTGTATTTTCAAAAGTCACGATTACTACAGAACCTTGAGTGATCGGAAAATTGTGTACGTAGATTTGAAATCAGCGCGAAAAAATCTATAAGAACCAACCATTTCTTTTGTTTTACCAAACAAAATACTTAACTTTGTGGTATGTAATCTACTGTGATAGGTGCATACCGTTGATCGTGAAAGCGGACTGTAACTCGCCCGCAGATGCTTCGTCGTTGTAGCAGAGAACAGCCGAGCGGGGCTACGGCGGCACCAGTCACAATAAGACCAGGCATATCTTTACATAGAATTTTATATTTCAAAACCTATAATTTCATTTTTTCTGAAATTTAATCTAAAAGCTACTCACCATCCCGTACTTACTTTCATCGTATTTATGTATTAGACAGAAAAATTGCACTCCAATCAAGTTTTTATTTTGCCAGAGTTAATTACCTAAAACAGTCTTTTTCAAAAATAACCTAAACATTAATTAAACTTTAGGAATGATTGATTAAATGGCAGACTTACTAGTGTTAAATTGTATAAGCACGTATGGCTTACAGCTGTTTCGGTGTATCCTTCACACCATTGTCAGAGCCTACTAGATCCCGGCGTCATCTCGACATCGCTGCCTGTTGTAGGGGTGCGTTTGCGTGTTGAAAAAATGTTGAAAAGTGGAGTCGAATATTGTGTGTGTTCTGAAATTGATCTGTGTGTTGAGGATTTGATTAGGGTGTGTTTTAGTGTGTCTGTATATTTCATATTGTTCTAGTGTGTTGAGTTTTTGTTTTTTCGGTTGTATATGTAGGATTTCCATGTCTATATTTATGTTATTGTATGTATGGTTAGCATTAGTTGTGTGTTCGGCATATGAGTAGTTTAATATCAAAGACGGACATCTGTCGTCTCCATAGTTTTGATTTGGAGGCATTTTTTTTTTTTTTTTTTTTTGTTTCACAGTGTTCTTTGTAATATTTTAACACAATTTTTTTTATAAATGTAGTGTTAGAGTTTGCATATAGTTTCACCATAACTGAAAAAGCATGAAATACGTATAAGAATCCACATTATCTAAATTTCGATCTGAAGGTCAGATGTCCGCCTTTGATATTAAGCTACTCACATGTAGATGTATTGTGTCCTCTGGTTATTGCATTAATGTGCTCTTTGTAGCGTGTTTGGAATGATCTGCCTGTCTGTCCAATGTAGAACTTGTGGCAACTATTACATGTGAGTCTGTATACGCCCGTGTGGTTGTATAGGTGCGACAAGTTCTACATTGGACAGACAGGCAGATCATTCCAAACACGCCACAAAAAACACATTAATGCAATAACCAGAGGACACAATACAATACATCTACATATGCCGAACACATATCTAATGCTAACCATACATACAATAACATAAATACAGACATGGAAATCCTACATATACAACCCAAAAACAAAAAACTGAACACACTAGAACAATATGAAATATAAAGACACACTCAAACATACCCTAATCAAATCCTCAACATACAGATCAATTTCAGAACACACACACTATTTGACTCCACTTTTCAACACGCAAACGCACCCCTACAACAGGCAGAGATGTCGAGATGACGCCGAGATCTAGTAGGCTCTGACGTTGGTGTGAAGAATACATCGAAACAACTGTAAGGCACACGTGCTTACACAGTTTAACACTAGTAAGTCTGCCATTTACTCAATCATTTATATTTAAGTGTTAAAAGTAGTGTACGCAAGATTTAAGATGGATAAACTTTAGCTTTTTGCTAAGCATTTTGTTTTCAGCAAAGTGATTTCAATTTCGAAAACTGCAAAACAGTATTCTCATTAATCCACTCGTTTAGGCGATTGAAGAATTTTCTACCCTTTTCCCTGAAAAAGATGTTAGTGCAAACACTCGTGATGCCCCACTTCGATTACTGTGATATTCTGCTTACTGACCTAAGCGCTACTTCGGTGCAGAGACTACAATGTGTTCATAATATGTGCGTCCGTTTCGTCTGCAATATTCGCCGGGCTGATCACCTAACACCATCCCTCGAAATGTTGTCCTGGCTCCGTCTAGAAGATCGTAGGAAAATCCACTGTCTTTCCCTCCTCTTTCACATATTGCATTTCTCCACTCCTGTCTATCTTGCGTCTCGTTTTTTAAATTTATCCACCCACCATAACCTAGACACACGATCATAACACTCCTCAATATTATCCATTCCCTCTCACCGAACATCCTCATATTCATCTTCTTTCACTGTGGCTGTTCCTCGGCTTTGGAATTATTCTCTATCGAGTAATGTCAGGGACTGTCAGGCATCAAACCAATTTAAGAGTAGACTAAAGAGATATTTTTATAACAATTCTTGTTAACAAGAATAATGGGATTTCTAATTCTGTGATATATATATATATATATATATATATCACAGAATTAGAAATCCCATTAAGTTTAATATAGTTTCTCGAGTTCTCCAGGAAACATGGCAGGATAAAAATTGAATAATAATATTTTAAAATATGCAAAGTGTGACTGGATTACCGTCCTACCATATTTTCATTATTATTTTCGTTGTTTCTGATATTTTATTACAAACTAATTAATAAAAATATATTTTTAATAAAATTATTATTGCAACGTCGATATATTAAGAATTGAGCATATAAAGACATAAACTAAAAGAACAAAACAATAAGAAGTTGAACTTCATTTTCAACTTTTTATTTAATAAATTACCATCGCATGAGTATAATAAATAAGATTCACTAAACTTCTCTTTCATTCATTCATTCATTCATAGTGTTCTGCTCAAGGTAAGGTATTTCACTGCAAACCCAGCTTCCTCCAATCTTTCCTATTTTCTGCCGTCGCCTTTGTCTCCTCATATGATCTATATATCTTTAAGTCTTCTATCATCTGATATCTTCTTCTGCCCCGAACTCTTCTCCCGTTCACCATTCCTTCCAGTCCATCCTTCAGTAGGCAGTTTCTTTTCAACCAGTGACCCAACTATAATAATTCCTTTTCCTCTCCCTTATCAGTTTCAGCATCATTCTTTCTTCACCCACTCTTTCCAACACAGCTTCGTTTCTTATTCTGTCAGTCCATTTACACGTTCTATTCTTCTCCATATTCACATTTCAAATGCTTCTATTCTCTTCTCTTCACTTCGTCGTAATGTCCACGTTTCTGCCCCATACAATGCCACATTCCATACAAAACATTTCACTAGTCTATTTCTTAGTTCACTAAAATATAATAAAATAATTTTTATCTGTCATTAAATAAGTCACACAAAGTCTAGAAAGAACACGGAAGTTTTGATATTATTCAAGAGAAACAATAGGGTTTACAATACATTCTTGACCATCTCTGTGGTGTAGGGGTCCCTTACGCAGAGGGACCGGGTTCGATTCCCGGTCGGATTGAATTTCCTGGTTGAGGTTTTTTAGGGTTTTCCCACAACCGTAAGGCAAATGCCAGGAAATTCGGGCCACAACATCCCTGAATATCATCGGCCTTATTCATCACCGAAATCATATTCATAACAAATCCGTAATACATATACTGTCGCCATCTAGTTCACAACAATAGAACCAGTCTCAACAATAGTACACATTTCACTTAAAAGATTAACTCGAGATATGATCAAGGATGTTAAAGCGATAGGAAAAAAAAAAGAAAAGAAAAAAAAATACGTTGTTTTATTTATTTACCGAAGTCCTCGTAAAACGTTATTATTCGTTTGAGAAGTTTTTGTCATCTAGTCTGCTGTCAAAAATCTTAAAGTTAGAATTTATACAACAGTTATATTACCAGTTGTTCTGTATGGTTGTGAAACTTGGACTCTCACTTTGAGAGAGGAACAGAGATTAAGGGTATTTGAGAATAAGGTTCTTAGGAAAATATTTGGAGCTAAGAGGGATGGAGAAAGTTACACAACGCAGAACTGCACGCATTGTATTCTTCAACTGACATAATTAGGAACTTTAAATCCAGACGTTTGAGATGAGCAGGGCATGTAGCACGTATGGGGAAATCCAGAAATGCATATAGAGTGTTAGTTGGAAGACCAGAGGGAAAAAGACCTTTGGGAGGCCAAGACGTAGATGGGAGGATAATATTAAAATGGATTTGAGGGAGGTCGGATATGATGATAGAGACTGGATTAATCTTGCACAGGATAGGGACCGATGGCGGGCGTATGTGAGGGCGGCAATGAATCTGCGGGTTCCTGAAAAGCCATTTGTAAGTAAGTTCCCGTAAAACGATAATAACTGGAATGTGAAGATTTCATTGGGATTTATATGGACATTAGTGTACTACGTAAATATTTTTATAATAGCTTGACGTTTATGTAAAACTTGACAAATATCGATAGAAGGATTCTGAAATGATATGGACCTTCAGCTTTGAACTTAGTCTATTTTAACTTCCTCGGGGATTTTGATTCGAGGCGTTACTGCGTCCTTCAGAGGCAGACAAACAAGAAATGTGTTTGCTGTGGACGAACAGGCAAATACGAGAGTTTATATGTGTGACTAGTGACTACCTATTAAAACTGTCCCCACTTGTAAACAATATAAAAATTTACCTACATATGAAACTATCTTTACTTCGGTATTACTTCGGTATTCGTATATCTCATTATATCAAGTCACGAGCAATCGTTGTGTTTTTTTTGCCATTTTTGATTTTTGATGTTGTGGTGGCCTTGAATGAAATGACAATGATGATCACCGATGATCACTATCACATACAGTTTGACATCAGACATCGAAGCTCCAACTCTGAAATTTTATCGTGAAACTCGTAATATTACGTCCAATCACTTATTTTTAATCACTACATATGTCGTCTTTTCTTCGTTTACTTTTAGAGAAACTCGTTGATGAATAAAGATGTTTATTTGAGCGCCGTACATTACACATAACTGCGTAAAATTCACAGAGTATTCATTAGCATACGATCATTAAAACTACAAGAATTCCTGTAATGTGATGTATTTGCATTGCAAACGAAAACGTGCAGCGTGATCCGTGTACAAATTGAAAGAGCTGACACGTGATGTTTAATGATTTTTTTCCTCCTGCCTTGTGACGATAACGGCTTATGTTTGAATTCCCTAATTGCTTTAAGTAAGCTTCTGTTATTAACGCCTCTACCAAAAGTTCACAGGTTGTTTCTAATTAGCACCAATGTTACGAAGAAATATTTGGGAAAATAACATGGCCGAAGTATCGTGAAATACTTCGAAATTCAATACAATAATGTGAACAATCTTGCACCATGCTATCTTTCTCAGCTTATTTGATACAGCTTTGATATTATATATATATTCAAATTTTTTAAAAAATAATTTATTGATCGATTAGCGCCTTTAGCGCTATACAGATCATTTCTAAATAAAATATAAATACAATACATGACACTGAATTCAGGGCGCCTAGATGGGCTCCTCAATGAACAAAAATAATTATTGATAAATAATTATTTACATAGGTTGGTGTGATGATAAATTTTATCATAATATGAGGTCCATTGGAAGCCGGCTCTTGATTCTGGTGGGAAATGAGGACTTCTTTCCGAGAGAGTAGTGAATGGCGCCTGGAACATTTTCTAGGTTGTTATAGAACTTCTTAGCTTGTGAATAAATAAACTGATTGTGTCAATACCAGTTTCTCTGTGTAGTTGGCTATTACGGACAAACCAAGGAGAATTGAGTGAAATTCGTAGGACTTTATTTTGAAATGACTGGATGTTTTTAATTTCACTTATTGCAGCTCCTTCCCAGACAGGACAGGCATAAAGCAGTAGAGGTCGTAATAGAGATGTGTAAAGTATCATGCAATTTTGTAGCTTTAGAGATGATTTCTTGTTGAGAAGCGGATATAATTTAGTGAGTCTTGAGTAGGCCAATTTAAGTTTGTTGTTGATGTGATGTTTCCATGATAGACGGCGATCTAAGTGCACTCCAAGATATTTTACAGCTTCATCCTTTGGTTTCCACGGTATCACGTTGGTTGGAAGATTTATGCATGGAAGATTAGCAGGACGACACAAAGTAAATATCATTGCTTCGCATTTATTGTAGTTCAGTGCGATGCGCCAATTTTCAATCCAAGGGCATATGATGTTTAAGGCTTCCTGAAGGTGATTTGAGGGTATGTTAATGTTGCGATGGGTTGCATAAATAGCTGTATCGTCTGCATACAAGCAATTTATGCAGTTGGTGTTGCAGGAATGTCCGAAGTATATACATTGAATAATATCGGACCTAAGATAGAGCCTTGTGGAACGCCAGCACTAATGGGTCTAACAGAGGAGTGAGTACAACCCATTATGACTGAGAATGTGCGATTTGACAAGAAACTAGTCATTATGTTGCATAGGTAGTCTGGAACGCCGGACTTGTGTAATTTATACCGCAGACCTTTATGCCAAACTCGATCAAATGCTTGAGTGAAGTCAAGAAATGCGACTGCAGTCTGCTCTTTCTTTTCAAAGCCCTGTGCAGTTTGTTCAGTGATACGAAGCACTTGATGATTGGTAGAATGATTTCGACGAAAGCCAAACTGATATGGAGGTATGATGGATGCTTGAGATATTCAAATTGTATCATCATAAATATGGAACTAAAGATCCGATTTTATACGACTAGAGGACCCAAAGTGTTTCACAAGCACAGCTCTTAGCCATGGTACCTACTTTGGTCCAAGGTTATATAATAAAATAATAATTGAAAAATACCCAAATTTGGAAAATTTTAGTATCAGAAATTAAAAAAAAATTGCGTTAGGAATTTGATTTTTAAAGAATATATATTGATTTAATGTGGATATATATTTGTATGAGTTAAATTGTTAAAATTGAAATTGTATTTTTTGAAGTTAATTTACGCCTATAACTTTTTTCGTTGACCCACTTTCTGTCAAATAATTATCTTTGTTTGTGTTAAGTATGTGTTTAGATAACTCCCTGAGCACGAGCTTTTACACCTTCAGGGAAGAATTAAGACTGTATTTTTGTATATGTTATTTTAATAACAATAAACAACAATAAACAGCTTTCCAATTTAAAAGTAAATGTAACGCCTTAATTACTAGAATTATTAATTACTGCCATTTATACGTACTCTTTCATCGTTTCTTTGCTTAATTATGATAAAAAAATCCACCAGTTTTCTTTCTAAGGACAAAAAGGGCATCGTCGAAAAACATCCTGTCCTGAATCATCGTCTATTAGACGATGTGTATAGTCAATCACACATATAAAAATAAATTAAACGAATTTATTCAAAGAATATCGGGATAAGAAGAATGTTTCTGTTCAGAAATGATACACTAATAGCCTAGATCATATATACCCAGACTCCTCTGCGTTATAAGTTTTGAAGTTAACTTTTGTCAGGTTTACTATGCTGCCATCTAGTTGTTACATAAGGAGTCACGTCATAACTTCTATTTGAATTGCATTAGAGACTGTACTGCCATCCCGTGTTCGTTTACGGCGGACAGGTTGCGATCCTGGCGATTGTTCTCTTCAAAGTGCAAACGATTTTAACAAAGGAACGAGCAATCTGTATGTGATCTGGGCTAATAGTAAAAAAGAAACATGACACTGGAAAATATGTTTGATTTATATGTACAGAGTGAACTGTAAGTAATGTAAGTAATTTTAGAGAGAAAAGGATGATAGGATGTAATGTAGCTATAGCGAAGTAAAATGTTTGAACTTCACAAATAAGAAAAGCAAATCCTTGTGGTTAATAAAGGACGTAATCTGAAATGAAATAACAGACAAACAAGGAATATTGAACACTTGGACGAAATATGTAGAAGAATTATATGAGACGGGAATCTCCAGAAAACTTGGCTATAGACGACGAAACAGCCGTATCAGAAGACGAAAAATGATTTTCTGTTTTTAAGGGAAGAAGTTGAATTAGCGCTTAGGGAAATGAAGAATGGGAAAGCAACAGGAGTTGATGGAATCCCCATCGAAATAGTGAAATGCTTGGGTGAAAACAAGAAGGAAATTCTATCATTATTAAACGAAATATATGAGAAAGGTAACTGGCCTGAAGATTTTACAGAGACAGTGTTGCCTCCAATACTGAAGAAAAATAATGCCAAGAAATGTAACGAGTTCAAGATTATCAGCCTCATATCACACTCGGCGAAGATTATTCTGCGAATATTGAATATTAGTATATTCTAAGATGGAAGAACAGTTTGAAGAAGAGCAGTTTGGCTTCAAGAAGGGAAAAGATACGAGAGATACAATTGGACTGCTACAAACAATCGGCTAAAGATACCTAAAGAAAAATAAAGAAGTTATGTAGTATTTGTGGACTTAGAAAAGGCGTTTGACAGAGTGGACTGGAATAAAGTGATGGGGATTCTAAAGAAAATTGGCGTGGATTGGAAAGAGAGGAGGCTCTTCAGTAATCTTCATATGAAACGAGTCAAAGTCAGGATAGGAGAAGAAATGTCGGAAAGAAGTGAAATAGAAAGAAGAGTATGACAAGGATGCTCTTTATCACCTACCCCTGTTCAATGTCTACTTGGAGGATTTAGTAAAGAACTATTTTCAGGACATGGGAGGAGTGATAGTAGGAGAAATAAGAATAAAATGTATAAAATTTGCTGATGATATGACGCCAGTAGAAGAGGAGATGATACTAAGGGATATGGTAGTGGCGCTAAATGACAGCTGTGAACAGTATGGAATGAAGATAAATGCCAACAAGACCAAGACGAAGACCATGGTCATAGGAAGAAAAGTAAAGAAGGTAAACTTGCGAATTCTAAATGAAGCAATAGTGCAAGTGGACAGCTTCAAATTCTTGGGGTGTACTGTAAGCAGTAACATGAGCTGCGCCATGAAGTCAAAAGGAGGATAGCAATGACAAAGGAAGCTTTTAATAGAAAAAGGAGCATCTTCTGCGGACCTCTGGAGAAAGAACTAAGGAAGGGACTAGTGAAATGCTTTGTGTGGAGTGTAGCACTGTCTGGGACAGAAACATGGACATTACGAAGAAGTGAAGAGAAGCGAATAGAAGCATTTGAAATGTGGATATGAAGAAGGATGGAGAGTGTGAAGTGGACCGAGAGAATAAGAAACGTAGCTGTGTTGGAAAGAGTGGGTGAAGAAAGAATGATACTGAAACTGAACAGAAAGAGGAAAAGGAATTGGTTGGGTCACTGATTGAGAAGAAACTGCCTTCTGAAGGATACACTGAAAGGAATGGTGAACGGGAGAAAAGTTCGGGGCAGAAGAAGATATCACATGATAGACGACAGTAAGATATATTAATCATATGAGGAGACAAAGAGGAAGGCAGAAAACAGGAAAGACTGGAGAATACTGAGTTTGCAGAGAAAGACCTAGCCTTGGGGAAGAACATTATGAATGAATGAATGAATGAATGAATGAATGAATGAATTCTTTGAGATATTTCAAACAAAAAAGTTTAATACAATTTTGCTCGTTTTTGCTTCCTTTTCGAGAAAAAAATTATTTTCTATGAAACAATTCATAGCATGTTTTGATAAAGCTATTGATTGAATTCCCAGTTTGCTCAATCAATTTAAGAGAGCAGTGTATTATGACAATAATGATTGAAAGAATTTTAGTTTTGTCCTTTAAATGTACAAAAACTTGATCCGAAGAATTGTAACATTGTAAAATTCCTTTGCAGAACGAAAAGTTACATTTGTTCAGATCAAATTTCTGTACATTTAAAGCACAAAACTAAAATTCTTTCAATCATTTATTATCATAATACACTGCTGTCCTAAATTGACTGAGCATATTGGGAATTAAATCAAAATACGCTGTGAAATGTTTCATATAAAATAATTTTTATCTCGAAAAGGAAGCAAAAACGAACAAAATTGTATTAAACATTTTTGTTTGAAATATCTCAAAGAATAATCCCCTGAAAGCATCCAAATTAGTCTTTAATAGTCATTTCCTAACATTATTTTAATTATATTTTAAACCACTGAAAGAAATCAGAAGAAAAACATTGCGAAAGATTTGAAAATCTTCTGCAACTTTACGTCATGACATTAAATTTCAAAACGGCTGAATAAAATTGTTACTGTTCTGATGAATTGTTTACTGGCAGGGTAGTGAAGTGCAATCTGAAGGCCATATTCACTTCGTTGTGCAGCTGGTGATAATGGTCCTCCAGTTTCCGTCTCGCCTCATGCGTCCACACCACGAACACGTTCTTCAGTCGCTTTACAAGTATCTTATGTTCTCTATTGAACATAACTTGAGTAATGTACTCACCTCCATAGTTTGCCCAGCGTCTTGCTGAGTTCTGCGTTGTGCAGCTGAGGGTATTGGTCCGCCAGCTTCCGTCTCGCCGCTTGCGCCCACACCATGAACGCATTCATTGGTCGCTTTATGTGCTGCTTTCTTTTGGCTGTTGACTTCTGTGTTACGGGAAGTAATGTCCAATCGTAACCTGCAAACAAAGACGCATTGGCTTTTATCAGAAGCTTTATGTTGAGTGTTTTATATCCTTAACAATAAGAAACTAATTATTATTATTATTATTATTATTATTATTATTATTATTATTATTATTATTATTATCATTATTATTATTTACCGAAGTACATATATTTCCGTGCAGGAATTCTGCATTACCATATGATGAAGGATGGCCAGAATAGAGAAAAATTCTCTTCGGTACCGGAACTCGAACCCGGGTTTTCAACTGTATGTCCTGACGCTTTATCCACTAAGCCACACCGGATTCCAGTTCCGATGCCGGATAGAATCCCTCTGTTTAAGTTCTGCCTCTCAGTTTCCCTTTGATGGCCTACCCTCATGCATTGTGTCGGACCCCGGCCACTTAGTCACTCGTAATGAGTGCACCTCTGTACATGGTGCGTTGGACATTGTGCCACTGTCGCATATTCTGTGGCACAGTACATGAGGGTAGGCCATCAAAGGGAAACTGAGAGGTATAACTTAAACTAAGAGGAATTCGATCCGGCATCGGAACTGGAATCCGGTGCAACTTAGTGGATAAAGCGTCAGCACGTAGAGCTGAAAACCCGGGTTCGAGACCCGGTGCCGGAGAGAATTTTTCTCTGTTCTATCCATCCTTCATCAATAAGAAACTAAGTTTCTTTAGCTTAACTTCATTTTCAGGTAGGTACAAAGAAAATTAGAAAATATTTTTTTATTTCAGCACCCTTTTGACAAAAGCTAATAAAATCAATTCAATAATAAATGATGGTAATAATAGACTAATAATAATAATAATAATAATAATAATAATAATAATAATAACTGGTGATGGAAAATATGATTGAAAATATATATCTTTATTGAAGCTGCATATCTTAATGTTGTTCGTGCATATATGTGCATAATTTGGACGTTTGGGCACACTTAAGAGCATATTTCATGCATACTTTTAATATAGGTTGTAGCGAAAAATGTTTTCTAGTTTTTTAACTTTGGTAAAACATGTAATAATTAATTACTTTAGCTGGCATCGCGTTTTCTCCACAAACTTCATTCAGAACTTCCTCAATTGACTTGGGGAATACATTACACGTCAAAACGTAAAGTATCGCATGACTTAATTACGCAAAAGTTTCATCTTTAACATTTATCAATATCGTTTGTTACTGTATTATCTTTGAAGAAATTAAATATAAATTAATTTAGAAAGTAAATTAAGTTTACGGTAATGTTAAATAATTTGTTAAGTCTTACGTAAGTACATAATTTGATCGAAACGTATCTGATGAGACGTTTTTGTTTACATTCTCCTCTCGCAAGTCTTGCGGAGTAGACTTACACTCACACCCACTACGAAACAATGATCTAAAGGAGCTCTGCTACCCTTTGCAGCGTTGCAACGCGTTACATTTCGTGTTCTCAAAACTATTGGACGTATGGAAAAACTTATTTGACAAAACTTGTTCGCATTGACTTCATCTATTGCCACTATGTATTAATGTAATAGGTTTCTTTTCACTGTGTGTAAGTATATATTTCGGCATTTTAAGACAATATTTGCATCCATATTTTAGGGTTTTAGTGTATACAATTCTCAACGCTAATAATAACAATAATAATAATAATAATAATAATAATAATAATAATAATAATAATAATAATAATAATAAAACAACGTAGATAAAGAAAGAGGAACCAATCTTGTCACGAAGGATTTCTTAGTCATCGTCCTCTGAATGAGTTGTACTAGTAGGATTACAAATACGTTATCAAATGGTATGATGAAACAAATATTAAGTTGATGCCTAAATTCGAAGGGTTATTTTATTAAATCCAAAATTATTTATTACACATAAAGTAAACAATAATATACTCGTATATCTATTTTCCTATATTGCTTATGACTGACTCGCAACGTCCTGGCAGTTTTTTTTTTCTATTCCATACCTGAATAAATTTGATTGTTAGTAGTTGAAGAAATCTTCGAACCAATTTTGAATAGCAGTTTCGTTATTAATGGAGATTCTCAAGACATTGTTGGATGTAAAATTGAAAAGATTAAGATCTGATGGAGCAGGATCAGAAGATTTGGGTGGATAGGGAATATCCTCCCAACAAAGCCCTTAGATAATCGCTTTTGTAACGTCAGTAATATGCGGACGGACATTTAATACTGCGAAATCACTTAATGAAGTCTTCCCGGTCATTTTTCTTGCATTTCGGCCTCAAGGCGACTGAGTTGTTTGCATCGGAAGCAATTCAAATTAGGTAACGCATTCTTTATTCCACCAGATGCAGAAAATTAAGTTACGTTAATGAACACCAGCTTTCGCACGGGGAGATTTTTTATTGTTAGTGTTGAAGTCATTCCAGTCTGTTCTTGATGTTGATGTAAAGGCACTATTTTTCGTCACCGTAACAATTCTGAGAGAAAAACTATGTATGTTGTTGAAGAGAAAGCAAAAAACACGAATGGTAACGGCTTGATGTTTGTTGTTTTCGCTCAAAACGTAAAGTACCCATTCACTCAATTTGTTAACTTTCTCCATGGAATGCAACTGATGTACGATAGTTGGTCATAATTCATCATATTGACCAATTCTCAAGTTAATTGACGTGAATCATCGCGAATTAAAGAGTGCGAACAGTCTTTATCAAAGTCTGACAGCCTTCCTGAAAATGGAGAAACGGCAGAAAAATGTTCTAGCAGTCTTTGATTCCTTTACTCCTCAGTTAAACTCAAAGGATATGTCGGAAATGTTCGTTTGTTATACTTTAGAGTTCATTTCATTTAGCTCATAATTAAAACAAACTTTCTTAAAAATTGAAAAATAGGAAAAACTCGAAAATGTTGGGTTTTCATTGAAAGACCTACCCTTGAGCAGAACACTATGAATGAGACAGGGAAATCAAAAACTCCCTAATTCCAATAAACCAAATTTTACAGGAGAGCGAAAAAAACGTATCATCTGTCTTACTAACTTTAAATATTATACATTTACCTATCAGTATTGTGTAAAATTACATTCCTTATCAATTAAATACTTCAAAACCTAATTTTTTACATTATCTTACGCTACAATTTTAAAATAAACAATGCTGGAGTTAGAGGTTTTCTGACTTCCACTGTGTATGAATTAAGAAAAGTGAATGAATATGAGCCGTGTGAAGAAAAAAGATAAGTATATCATAATTCCCATATGAAACATTGGAATAGACGAGAAAATAGAAGTTTATTATTAAGATTAACGTTGCTACATTTTTTTAAAATTTCAAATATATGTGACAGAAAATAAAAAATTACCATAAAGCACATCAAAATACAAAAATTAAACCACAAACAATATTAAAATGTTAACGCAGTCTGTTTCATGTTACAGATTCCGTTTTTTTCTCTCACTCTCATGTTCTTCCTGTGCTTCTAGATTATTACTGTCCAAAAACAGAGTTTGGTAATACATCATACTTTCCTCGGAAATAAACCATTAAATTTTGCAAGTCCTTTTGCTTTCTTCTTTCAATGGCAATGCTGAATTGTACTTTAGTTCACTGGGGAATGATGCATCTGTATTGGGTTTCTGGAAGTTAAACCGACTCCATATTGGGCCTTTCATAGTCTTACTTACATGGATTTTATAGATTTTTGTGAGATTCTCAATATCGTATCACTTTAATCTGTTGAGCGATAGTGTTGCCACCTGCCGGAAAATTAAGCTTGGAATGCAAAAACTCTCTCATTCCATGGAGTACCGAAGTGGAGTTCTGACTTCCACGTGTTTTAAAACAGCCCCCAGAATGCAGATGAATGTCGATATTAGTGTATTCTTACCTTCCACGCTTGCGGGACAAACTAAAAAGCACCATCCAGTCCTTAACTCAATTTTGTAAAAAATTGGAGTTAGTGTGTTTTTGATCTCCCTATCTCATTATTATATTTCTGAATTTCTTGAAGACTAACTTTTAATGATGATTCATTAATGTATGTGTACCAATACGCAATTAAATATCAATTGATCTTAATCTGACCTATTTCAATGCTAATGAAGATATTAATTACAAGATAAAATTATTACAGTTAAATAGTTCATATCAGTATCAAATATAGGCTACTTATGTTACAGACCTTTCATATAATTCATATCAGAAAAAAGACGTAATTTTGTTTGTATGTCACTGCCACAAGAAAACTTAGCTGAGTATAAAAACAGTTGAATATATCGTCGCGGAAATGACGTCATGATAGACATATTAGTGTATGTGACGGAACATTTTGCTTGAAATGAAAAATAAAAGAAAATCTGAAGCAAAGCCAAGGCAAATGCTGTCATGACTGAGCAACGTCGGGGCTGTTATTTGGCGGTAAGCAAGATGGAGGAGCATTCTTTACGGCGAATTAAAGACAGGGTCTGCCATGAATCAACCGGCAGGTAGCTGAAGAAATCCCCTTCAAGGGTTGTCCAGCAATAACTTAATTCTGTCTCTATGGAGAAAGAAATGTGTGAATATAAATTATTAGCACAGTCTAGTATATACAGTCACGAAGCTCAATACGTAGCAAATATGCATCCATAGATAGTTGCTAACCACTAGGATCGCTAATATCGCCTCATTACAGACAATGGGAAATAGTGCCGGCACAGTCAATTGTTCCTAGTACTCTCAAAACTCAAGCTTCGTGACTGTATATACTAGAATGTGTTATTAGTAAGGACACTGTTTAAAATTTAGATACAATTGTGCATAACACAATCACACCTCGATACAACAATTTTCTGGAGACTAGAAAAATTGTATTGTTATATCAAGGTTATTTTTGTATTGAGAGGTTAGAAAAAGTTGCTCAAATTTATGTTCTGATAAAGAATATAGTAGAAATTAATATAAAAAACTGCATGGTATGAAGTAGCATTCACTTACAATTTTATTGCCCTACTTGAAGTACAAATGCATTTAACATGTTAACATGTTTTTTAATCAGTAATAAAATTGCACTCTGTCTTTCGGTTTTGAGCAACAAACCTATTTCTTATTGCTTCGAGCATAATCATATGTTCTGGTGTTATAGTAGAGGCATTAAACCACTTCAAGGTAGCAATGTCAACGTCTTTTGCTGTCACAGTTCTTAAACGCTTGCGTTCAGGATTAATTTTACCACTTGCGATACCGTCTTCTATTCCATTTTTTTTAATTTGTGAATGCTGCGAGTTTTGACTGTGAAAACCGATATATTTTAGCCATATCGATCTGCTGCAATATCCTATCTAAATTACTAAATACAGCAGTGGCGATTCTTCCATGAAGGATATGATGGTCCTACAGTTTAATTTCGTGTCTCTGAGGATATAAAACATTTCAGTTACAGATTTTGATTTTCAATGCGTCCCGACGTATTCATTTCCTTTAAGCTTCCACTTTCTGTCGTGAGCCGCGTTTAAGGATATGCCCGCGTATCCTAATACTACGACCCTTCTTTCTGGGTGGTGGACACCCTGTCAGAGACTACAATAAGAATTTTAAAGTACTCTTATAGCCTCCTTAAATGCAGTTCATTGGTCATTTTAAAAGACTAGAATAAACGAATTAATAACTAATTTAAAATGATAAAATATAAACAAACAAAATGAATAAAAACAAAATTACATAAAAATAAATAAAATAAGCTATAAATAAATATAATAATTAACTGGACTTTCAGATGACAGTACAGCCGAAAGAATATCTGAAGTTGTGTTTGATCGTTTAGAAGAATTTAACTGTAGCAAGAAATTAATTGCGGAAACGTGCGACAGAACATCGTAAATATCGAGCAGTACAATGGCTTAGGAGCCATATTCGCAACCAAAAAGGGGAGGAGACTCGAACTTCATTACTAATAAATTTCCAGTTCCAGAATGGTGAGTCAAAGACTAACATAGGCCTACATGTATTGATTTTGCATGCTCTATTATTATTATTATTATTATTATTATTATTACTAATATTATATTATTATTAATATTAGTTTCTGTCTTGGTCATCAGGCGTCAATCTCATATCCTACATACAAAAAATATCACAAGTCGCCACTGAAATACAGTCTCCAAACTGATTTATAAGAAAGAAGTGCGCACAAACGTGCAATTTAGTTTGGTATGAGTTACTTCTCTTTACTATATTCCACCAGTGACTTCGTTCTATTCACACATTTACTAAAATGATATTTTGGACACACTTCGTTGCACAGTTTGCACACGCATTCGGGGGAAGGTTCGTGGTACTCTGATCTTCTGCACAGTTTGTGGTGAAAACCGTGAACTGCTAGCCTTGTTATGGCGCTTCGTAATTTGTTGTTCGGCCCTGTCCAGTTGCGGTTGATCATCGCGTCCGTTCCATAGAATTCACTTTCTATTTCCGCCTTCTTCTCTTGCATGACCGTGCGTAGTCGAAGTTCTGCTGCGGTAGATGGCAGCATGAGTCTGCTTCGTAGTTCCTCTATCAGGAAGGATTCTCGCGCGAGTTCGTACGCCATTCTGGAGGGTGCATATTTTGAGATTCCCAGTGCTGCTTTTAAGAACCTTGCTTTGACGTTCTCCATGGTCTTGAGGTCATTGTAGTTTAGCCGGGTCCATGTGATGTCCAGTCCATATGACAGTATAGGGAGTATCTTGGCATAGAAAAGCAACTGATTTGATTTCGTGTTACACCTGCCTTCATCAACAACTAACACTCGAATGTGAAGGGGGCTAGTGGCAGGAACTATAAAGGCAAATCCTGTGAAGGGTCACGCGCCCTTGAAGTAGGTAGATTTCTATTGTAACATACTTCTCGTACAGAATGTCAATATTGGTCAACAAAAGTAGGCTTAATATGAAAGAAGGTAGGCGAAGTAACGGAAACACTTTTAAGAGGATGATGCCAAGTGTAAAGGGAAATATTAAACATGAAAACTAAGTAAACTAATACAAGGAACAAAAACATAGAAGACTACAGTTGTTTCATATTATAACAACAATCACCATTCCTACTCTTAATAAAAAGAATTAATTATTCAAGTCCTGAGTTATTTCAAATTTGTCCGTAATTAATACACAGTATTTATTTCTTATATTTCAGTAATATCATCTTTCACTTTCGGTTCTAAGTTAGTTGCCTCTCTAATTGCTTGACAAAATATTTTAGAGTCACTTCGATTGTTTTATAGTTTTTTCAGTAGCTAATTCTCATATAATTTATAATTCCCAGATGTGTATGTATTTATTTACACTGCAAGTGGGCAAGCACCCGGTGGCAGTGGTATATACAATATTAACAATACACAGTTAAAATGATCAGCAATACACAATAAAATTTACAATACATAATACAATTTACAACACATATACAATTTTATACACAATACAATAAGAAGACACAATACAATAACATACCTATTTCAATATTTTCTGTATTTATTTTTAAGTTCAGTATTGAATGATTCTTTATGTATTTTCTTAGCAAGTTTGTCCCTAGTTTGTATAGACTTCCGATGCCAACTGTGATCCATGACTTTATTTTTTATATTTAGGCCTACATATTGTTTCAGGAATGTATTTATATTATTTTTACTGATAACATTATTAAAAATTTCATACAAATTATCAACAGTAATCTCACTAGAGGTTTGGATTTATCTATAGAAAATCAAAACTCGAGTGGGATTTAATTGACTATTACACGATTAGAAGAAAGTATATAAAGATTAGAAGTAACGAAGTACTCCAATACAATAAAATATTAATTGACTTACGAAAATACAACTGTCTTCAAATGTATTATTGTACCATCTCAACATTACAAATATTACGCTAGATGGCAGTAGTGTGTTATGATTAGCTGTTTTCTTGTTATCAGTTGTGCCAACAATGGAATCTTCACTGAACTCTGTGGACGGTTACTGGTCAAGAAGGGTTTGTTGATTCACTTTCATTTTTATTAAAACAGTTGCATTCCACTTCAATTATCCGGATCCCAGTAATCAACGTCACTTGACAGATGATTTTCAATAAATCTTAGTATGTATGTATTTATTAACACTACAATTGGGTATACACCCGGTGGCAGCGATATATTATAATATACAATAATACCATTACAGTTATACAATAATTACAGCAATAAAGGAAAAATTAAAAAAAATAAATAAAAAATAAAATAAAATAAACCTAAATTTTATTTCTAACTATAAATAAATAGATACAATAAACCTAGGACTATAAATATATAAATAAAACTATTCTATAATAACGCCTACAATAAGCATAAGTGAACCTAACTTATAAGTGCTTCTATTTCACCCAACTATTACCAGTATTAAACAATCTATGATACGTAACTATTCATAATATCATAATATAGCAGAAGCTATAACATAACCTGAATAATATAAACAAGTTAGAAAATGTTTAATTAGGGATGATGAAATAAACAAGAAAAGTTTTAATTAACGATGATGAAATAAAAAAATAAACATGAATAATTTTCAAAGGAACAATTATTGAAAGTACAATTTTCAAATTTGAATGTTTTAGTGGTTGGTGGTTCAGTTGATGTTATATTGGACGTGTGCGTAAAAGAAGTGAAACTCTTTCATGTACATGGTGTATTCCTCAACTTATCCAGGAATTCCGAGTGGTGCTCTTCATTTATTTGTAAATAGGGTTTCAGGGAAGATGCATAGCTATGACCAGTGATCTTTATTAATTCTTGTTCTTGAATGCCAATGCGAGTCATATTTGAAAGTACTGTGTATCGACTGGAGTGGTTTGTAATTTTCTGTATTTTTTGACATCCAGACAAGTGCAGTTTGAAATGTTGGCAAACAAAGAAACAAATGCTAGGGTAGTGACAAAAATAAATAAATGCTAGGGACGCAATAAAATTGTGCGATAAGCAGTCATGATTGGTTGAAAGACGTCCTTTCGTACCGTTTTATTGGTCAAAAGTAGTATGACGTAGTAAAAGTGTAATAGTCAACAGTAATCTCACTAGAGGTTTTGATTTATCTATAGAAAACCAAAACTCGAGTGGGATTTAATTGACTATTACACGATTAGAAGAAAGTATGTATATAAAGATTAGAAGAAATAAAGTACTCTAATACAATAAAATATTAATTGACTTACTGAAATTCTATTTCACTAATGTTAGCTTCACCAAACTGTTTGAACGGAGCCGCCATTTTCAGTCGACTATCTATGCGGGAAACAAATTACGATCGTAAAGCATGTTTTGTAGTACCGTAAAGAATTTGCAGTTTGAAATGTTGGCAAACAAAGAAACAAATTCGAAGGTAATGATAAAAACAAACAAATGCTAGGGAAGCGATAAAATTGTGCGATAAGCAGCTATGATTGGTTGAAAGACGTCCTTTCGTACCGTTTTATTGGTCAAAAGTAGTATGACGTAGTAAAAGTGTAATAGTCAAGACTAATTCATGAATCTCGTACTTAATAACATTATCCCAAGTTTCACTTTTATGTCGCATAATATTTTTTCATAATTTACTTTTTAACACACGTATATAAATCGTACTGCACAAAAGTAGTATTAATAAAGTTAATAAGGATAAACGTACAATAATGATCTGTCAATGCACTACAATAGACTCCAGAATCGAAATTGAGAAATTTGGTATAACTTTTAAGAAATATGTGATCAAGACATGATAATGATGACTGGCTAGGGACTGCATTTAAAAATGTATTTAAGCTCAAATTCCTGTAGGACATTAATATATTTGTGACCTAAATTGTCTAAACAATTTTATAAGAATTGAATATTAATACTTTTGTAAATAACGTTCTAGAAAATTTAAAAATTCATTTTTGTTTATAAATAGCTGTTTAATCAATGGATGTATTATTGAATTTAAATTTAAAATGTAAACAGTTTCAGTTCGTAATATCTGCATCAAAATGTCACATCAATGTTGTTCCTAAAGTACACAACTTAACTACCACATTTATTATGTTTACAAGGTTCACCAAAAATTTTCTATACCCATTAAGTAAAGTAAAAAACTAAATAATTATTAAGCTATGTTTCCGAGGGTATAATAATATCAAAGGCAAAAGAAAAGTATAATAATATACAGAATTCGGAGTAGTTTTTATTAATGGTATGGATCAGTGTTGACAACTGCGGAACTACAGAATAGGCTAAACTGATACCAAAAAGAGGCTAAATTTCACCTCAAGGACATGCCTTCGCAGCAACAATACCACCATCAATAATAATAATAATAATAATAATAATAATAATAATAATAATAGACTAATAATAATAATTTACCGTTTTTACATGTTTTTCAGTGTCAATTTGCTTATCCAAAGTTGATTTCTTGACGTCCACAAAACACTTTCAATATTTACAGTAAAGTCTGGTTCACAATAAACCGTGAACGGTAACGAGAACGAGAACGGAAATATTGTTAAAATAAATGTATTTAAATATGAGCATTCACAATAGTTAATTGTGAATGGTCACATTTAAATACATTTATTTTAACAATATTTCCGTTCTCGTTTCCGTTCCCGGTTTATTGTGAACCAGCCTTAACACTTTCGTGCATAATATTTTACGGGTACTAATCAGTTCTATACACTTCTCTTTGTAACACTCACTACGGAAATTCTTACAACATTGAGTTTTCCTCATAGTTGAAGCTATCTTGAACTGTCGTCTGTCGATATCACAATTCACAAAGCCACAAAGGCTGACAGCGAACTAATAAATGAAATAATCGCACGAGCCTCGATTTACGATGCTTTTAATTTACTTTTATGCCATCCTAGCATTATAAACCGGTTGTTACTATATCCAATATCGTGCGTAATCGGCTTATTATAGGCCTAGCACTCGTGCCAATAAAAGCAATGACGTATTCGCTTTGACGTACTACCGGAACGCTTGCTATCTTGCTTACCGCTTCTACGCGCGACGTAACAAGAAATGAAATGCAGAACAGAATGTAACGTATCATTTATTTCCAATCTTTAACAATTTTGTATCACTTTTGTAATATCACATAAAACAGTTCTGGGGTTCAGAGAAACTATATTAACAAAATAAAGGAACATTTTTGTAACATAATCTGCAAGGTCATCCATTTCTCTTTATTAAGTGTCAATGCCAGGCGCAACTAATCGATACGAACATATGAAGACTGTCAGCTATGGATCCCGAATTTTTTCATAATTTATTTCCTACAATTTATAATGCTAAGATGCCATAAACTGTTGTATCCAAATCGTGGATAATCTTATTATTCACTATTGCCACCATCATCAATATATAAATATATATATATATATATATATATATATATATATATATATATATATATATATATATATATATAATTTGAACTGGTAATGGAAATTACGGGAAAACGGCTAAACGGATTTTAATAAATGACCCCTCATTTTGAAGCTTGGAACCCGAAATTTTTCAGAAAAATAGTAACTCTCGGTGAAGCGTTAGTTTTCCTACATAATTTTCCTATTTTCCAAAATCCATCTTTCGTCAGTTTTGAGAACTAATTGGATATCAGTATAAAACAAAACACGCTACAATAAACAATAGGATATTACACGAAGGCCACGACCTGCAGGATTGCTGACATATTTAGAGCTCAAATTCAATTGGTTATTAAAAACTTCAAAACTTACTAAAAATAATTTACAGGTCTGATTCTGCGGTGTATAATTTTATGAGTACAGCTGTGTATTGGATATTAAAATCTAAAAAATTTGAGGTGGTTTGATGACATTATTACCATTAGAAATGAAATATTATTATAGTTAATGCATGATGTGACTGCTTTTCATTAATTATACATATTAATGCTATATTAATGATATGAAAGCGAAACGTTTTGGGGTTATAGAATAGAGAATACCTTAAATTACGTAGCTCTTCATTTCTATAATTTACTGAGTGGCGGCTATATAGTATATAACTAGAAAACTTACGTAAGATAATAATATTGTTATTAAAAATCAAATATTTTTATAGTTATTAATCAAGTGAGGTTGGGTCTTTTTCATATACTTAATGGCGGTGTGGTGTGGATATTTATATGCGTGATTCTCTTCAGTACCGGTATTGGTTCGAGAGAGTGCAAAAATTACAGTTCCTGAGGAAAGACCAAAAGGTATTACTTACTGACAAAATAAGAAGCATACAAAATTATGTAGTCTCCCGATCATTTCAGCAAGATCTCTTAGCAGGATAAAATTATTTTACCCCCTACATTTCAAGCTCTACATGCAGCAGCTATACCAAGATGCTATGTTATTGTTCGAAAGCATAGCAAACCTGACATTTTTTTGAGTTTCACCTACAATCCACAATGACCTGAAATAACTATTTCTTTACTCTCACATGAAAAAGCCACTGATCGTCCTGACATTGTTACTTGCGTTTTCGCGTTGAAACTCAAAACCTGAAGGTGTATAGGCTCAAGAGAAAGTATTTGGCATAAGAAACATTCAGAGGAAGTATGTTTCATTATTACGGAAGCAAATATTTTTCAAAATGTCTGGTATTTTTCATTGAAAATTTTTTTATTGGGTTATTTTACGACGCTGTATCAACATCTAGGTTATTTAGCGTCTGAGCGAAATGAAGGTGATAATGCCGGTGAAATGAGTCCGGGGTCCAGCACCGAAAGTTACCCAGCATTTGCTCGTATTGGGTTGAGGGAAAACCCCGGAAAAAACCTCAACCAGGTAACTTGCCCCGACCGGGATTCGAACCCGGGCCACCTGGTTTCGCGGCCAGATGCGCTGACCATTACTCCACAGGTGTGGACTTCATTGAAAATAAATCTGAAAAATTTTTATTTGAACGTCTAATGAACTTAGCTTGCAGCATTTGTTGCACAAGCCACTAGTCAAGATTATACTTATTGCATAAATAACTACTGATTTTAATTGTTGGAGTCTGGCGAGTGGCGCCTGCTGTTGGCTAATCACAGGATTTAAAAATATTCCTTCCCTCCCTTCTGCACTCTATCAGTGCACCATTTATACAAAGACGAATATGATAGAATGGAGGGAGATTAAGGATACTCGTGAAATGCTAATGCTAATGAGCTCAAAAATAGTCTGTTAATGCTTATATTGACCGTTTAATTGTATTTTATTTGTCATAATTTCTGTTAATAAAGAGTGCTATTCAATCTTAAGTTGAAATTTATTATATTTTGAAATTAGGGATTTTTATTGAAATGTAGGGAAAAATACGAAGTATTTTAGGAATTTTTGGTTTAAACAGGTTGGCAAGACTGCATAAAACTCCAGTGACGTGATGTCACAAGAACTACGTTTCTTGTTCCATGCAAGTATGTACATTTTAAGTTATTTAACGACGCTCACAACTGTCGAGGTTATATCAGCGTAGCAGGTGCGCCGAAATTTTGTCCTGCAGGAGTTCTTTTACGTGCCAGTAAATCTACTGACATGAGCCTGTCGCATTTAAATGCCATCGACCTAGGTCGGGATCGAACCCGCAACCTCGGGCATAGAAGGCCAGCACTCTACAGACTGCGCCATCCAGGCCGACACAAATATGTAAAAACATCTCATTTTTCGGAAACGAGCTGTAAGATTCAGCATCTGACAGCCGACACATAGCTAGAAACATTTTTGTACGTATCGCAAACCGCAGCCTAAGAAAAACACATCAAGTTTACAGTGTGCAGATCGTAAATTAGACTAGGATTGGAAGCGTATGTCCCACGACTTACAGAAGTGTTGACGTTCAGAAATTCTACTGGTAAAGCTGGGACGTATATTTTAAACAGATTTAATGTAAAATAGAACATATTAATGTATAAATGTTGTCACAAAACCAAATTTAAGACGGTTTTCCTTAGAGCTGTGGTTCCCAAAGTGTGCTCTGCGGGATCCGTCACAACTTATCAGGGGATCCGCGGTTGGTAATATGTATTTTGAAATAAATAACATATCGTCGTTGTTCCTGCAATAACTCCTATGTGCAAAATATAAAATTGTTCAGTAGGAAGGAAAACACATTTATTTATTCTAGGAGATTGTGAATTCTTACATTTTAGAAAGAGAGAAATATAATTACTAGACAGTGGATGCGGGATGACTTAAGGAAAAGTGAAGTTGTTTCGTATCGGAGTATATGGCACGTGCCGCGTCGTCCGTGTTTTGTGTACCTGGTGAGTGCAGCAGCGTACATAACGAAGGAACCCCGGTCCACATTGCAACGCAATGTGTGCAGTTGTGTTATCCTGCTCAAGTACGAGTTGAATAGTGTTGTGCTGATCCATCCATAATGTCGAAGTCAAAACGTTAAATTCGCTTAGAGATACGAAATGCAATTAAGAAGTATGAGAGTGACATTTTATGTATTAACGAAGACAATATCGTGTGTAATGTATGTAAAATTGAAATAAAAACCAGAACAACTCAGGCTATAGAGAAACATTGCAACAGAACATCGCACAGGAAATGCGTTGAAATGAAATCTGAGGAACCATCATCATCATCATCATCATCATCATCATCATCATCATCATCATTTAGTTGTGCGTGTCTAAACGACACGTGCAACATGATGCTCAGTGCAAATATTCCTCTAAAGAAATTGAGTGATCTCCATTTTAGTGTTTGTCTTGAGAAATTCTCTCGATACAAAAACTGTTTAAGCGATAGGCGAAGACGATTCAGCTTCTACAACTTACGAGAATATGTGTAAAGGGAGTTAAGTATGAATTGGCTAAACTGGAATAAGTACAGATTTGAACTATCTACAATTACTTTTCTCTTGTGTTAAAGGGGTTAAGTAATTCTTCCATCTATGATGCAGTTGCAGTGCTCCATATTTTATGACAAAGGGGTTTTGTTCAGTACCAAAGGAGAGAAGTTTACATACCTTACAATTTGACTTAACCCCCTTTACATGAGCACCCGCGATATCTTCGTTTACTACAACGCTGGTAATTGCATCAATGATGACGAGGACTGAACCTTGCAAGGTATGTACTACAGTAAGTTATTTTTATTTTCCTTCTGACTGAACGGAGATACAGTAGCTTGTTAACGTCGTCTGTTTACGTTTAAAACCTGTTGAGCCAATGGTCTGAATGAAAAAAAATGTAACATATAGTAAATGTGCACCTACATTCAACGATAAGTCGTCCCGCATCCACTGTCTAATAATTACATATAGGAAATTTTATTATTTGCTGTATCACTATTTAAGTTATTTAATAGAGCAAAAATCTGAACATCGGTAAGTATGTCACATAGGAGTTATTGCATGAAAAACGACGATATATTTCGACGCGATTGTTTAGCACTGAACGAGACTGTATTTGTGAAAGTTTATCGGCAGGGATAGAACTTTTTTCAGTTAAGGTAGTCAATTCTATTGAACATTTTTGTCTGCTTGGCGAGGGTGGCGAGTTATTAGTTCTTATCTGCTTGGTGTAAGTGAATGTTTGCAGTTTTTTCACTCCAGACCAACAGTGTAAGAATAAGTTTTTGTAAATGTGCTCGGAGACTTAGGGTGCTATTCATAGACATTTCACAGCACGCGCTATGAGCGTACTAAGCTAGCCCCGGCTATCCACTGGTTGGTTACTAGTACAGAATTCAGATCATATCCTATCGCTAACACTGGTTTACGAATATGAAAAACGCTGATAATCCACCGAAAGCCCGCCCTAAAAATGTCTATGAATACGGCTCTTAAAGTCTTAATTGTAAAACAAATTTGATTGACAATGTTATTTAGTCAGCAATAAATTTTGACACGTATTTTTAAAAATAAACTAATTTCGTTCATTGTTGTGCACGCGTTCTGCTTGTAAAGTCAGTTTTTATTTATTCAGTACGAGCAGGCTTATGTGAGATGTTCGTGTTAAACTGTGTGTTAATAACCACGTGCCTTTGATTCCAAACATAATAATTATTTAATATTACAAATAATTTTAATTTTAATATTATACAGTGTCGTCTCAATGGATGGGTGGCTAATAAAAGACAATAAAAATGACAGTTCTACAAATTCAGAAACCAGTCGATCAACTTGTCATGTATCACACTCCAGATCTGTTAATTTAAAAACGCGTGAACCAACCAAAAAAACCGAACATTTATGATGAATCATATTTAGCTGTCGGATTTACGTATACAGGCAATAAAATTGCTCTGGAAACAAACAACCCCGAATGCAAGAACAAGAGCATATATTTTTTCAACGTAAACTTGTAGGATTAAAACATTGTCAGAATACGTTGGTGAAAAGTGGAAAACCGACAATGAAAATGCTACGTAGACGTCATACCGGGTGAGTTGTAATTACCAATAACAAAAATGACAATAAACAATGGCTTTTACACCAAGGCTTGGAATTGTTCACGAGTGTACTACATCTGCTGCTGTTACGATAATCCGAATAAATGTATTTATGGGTAATACTGCTCGATTATCAACATCTAATAAACGAAATATGTAAAGATCTCGAACTGAGTGCAAAATTATCCAGTAATAACATGAAAAAATTTAGGCCACTATCATTGCATGTCCTGCAGCTGTACCACAGTCTACTGGGTGTTCAGTTGAAAGTGTGTCATGACTCGCTGTATGGCGTCATGTGTCTAGCCGATGAGCCTAGAGAATTCAATGTTCCTACACTTCCGCAAAGGCGTATTACCTATGTGCCAAAGAAGTTGCCTGGCAAGTACGGCGTTCATTCTGAAGAGTACTTATCGATACGTACCGGTACGGTATTGCCGGTAGTGGCAGGAATATGAACTGTTTGGAAACAAGTACTGTGGTGAGTTTTTTTCTTTATTGGGAGAGGGTTAAGACGATTTACTTACGTATTTTTTGACATTAACTTCGACGGTCAACATGGACACGGAGCATTTGATTTGTGTTGTGGAATGTTGCCGTTACCGATTATAACAAATACCCTGTGTACGACTTGCCCACGCAAAATACAGTTCGAAAGAGGTTATGGTAGCACATAGACCGTACAGACCGCCATCTGTTGCTACGACGTTCAAGTTATACCGTACACGTTCTCAAGTTCAGATTGAACGCCTTAAATAATAGGCAACTTCTCTGACATAAAAGCTGAAACTCGATTCAAATCGCTGACTCACAACAGTGATGTCATGACACACTTTGAAATGAACACCCAGTAGTACATACAGTCACGAAGGTTGAGGTGATTTTTTGCATTTCTGGCGATACAATGCTCCATGCGGTTAGGAACTGAGAGTACTAGGAACAATAGATTGTGCGACAGTAGCGATCCTAGTGGCCAGCAACTGAAGTTCAATGTCATTGGATGCATATTCCCTACGTATTGAGCTTCGTGACTGTATGTACTAGACCAGCGGTGACCAAAACTCGAACTGCAGTGATTACATGCGACAGATAATCTATGGAGTAAGGAGAAGGAGGAAAGGTACTTGGCATGAAAACTACAACCAGTGGTGGTTCCTGTACTAACATCTTGATCAATCCCGCTGATAAAAATCTCAAGCTTTGTTGTATCAGTAATGTCACTGCTGTCATCAAGAGCCAGTGAATAATATACGATTTTTCTTGCTTCTTTTTAACCTTCCTCTTGAATATAATCGGAATTTTCTAAATTCTTCTCTCAATACTTGGTCGAGAAATTCGTAGTTTTTCAAAATTAAAAACGTCTAATGGACAAGTTATTTAAGCTATTTAAATGATTACTCTTTTGAGAAATTCTGTTCTATTAAAAGGCTTTAGAGCACGAGATATTTCAAACCCCATTAGGTAGCCGACTTCCTTACATTTATTTATCTCATCTTTCTTTTCCTGGCTATGATTTAAGAATTGTCAATTCCTGACGTTTAATAATTCGTTGGCACATAATATTGAATCAGTTTTTCTACAATATTATTATTAAATGAATAACTAATAAATAGTTACCCTCATCTAAAGATTAAAATCGAGATAAAACCTATTAATTTTATCTTTCTAGGGAGAAGATCTAAAAATATCAATATTCATGCACGTACAGAAGAATTATAGAAACACATACAATGTGGCTAATAATAATAATAATAATAATAATAATAATAATGATAATAATAATAATAATACATTATTCAGCGTGACAATTAATGTTCCTCTATACTCCTAATTGAATAGTTGAGCAAAGTAAACATATTACATTTTGTCCGACGGAACAACAAAAAAGTTCTTCTCATTCCTTACGAAACCACCTCTTGCTGCTTGTAGAGACAGAGTTGTAGAGCGACATGATACCGCCACTGCTAGTCTTCAGTACATGAATGAAACACACAGCAATGCACAGGAAACTCCTCGTACCCGTTTGAATGTCTGTGATTACACGATGTAATCATGACACCCGCTTTGGTCACCGCTGTACTAGACTGTTGCTGTACTTCAGTATCAACGCTAAATCGTGAAAAATGCTTACAGTCCTTCGCTACTTCATGATTTATGATTTGCACGATGTTCAACATTGTGTGTTTTTGGGTAGGAAGAGGTGCAGTTTGTACCTGTACAGTCATACAATTAGAAAAAAGTTTTGTTACACATATACTTTAATAAGTTCCAGAAAGGAGACAGTGCGCATGATCAGACATACAACGAAACGAAGCTAATTTTATTGCCTCAACTAGTCGTTCTCTTGTGAACCAGGTCGCTCGTCCTCTGATCATGCGCACTGCTTACTTCTTGGAACTTATAATGTGTCTGTGCGAAAATACTTTTTTCTAAGACTGTACAATATCATAGACATGAAAACTTTTTGTAACTATGTTTGGGCACCTCTTATGCTATAATATTGGGTGAAATTCTTAACTTCTATGTTTTGGATGCTCATTAAAGAACAAGTATAGTCGCAGGATTATAAAATTTTAGAAATATTTTCTCCAAAACATTCTAAAAATTGTAAATATTGTTTTGTTACTAACGAAATTTGAATGTTACTGAATATCACTTATGAGAGGTTCGTTGATTAAAGAGTAACTATTAAACTGTCGCTAACGAACGTATAATGACAATGTCCTTGGTTACACAAAGAACAAGTCAAAATATGTGAATTGCTTGCAATCTTCGGAAGTGGAAAGCACTAACCTATTTTTTCAATTAACATACCGTTGCAGTTAGTTATGACGTAAAGTGAGGGTGACACGAGCCATTTAAAGCGTTTTCCTTCTTAGGCTTCCCTTCCATGTAATGAAGAAGTATCTAAGGGGATGAGAAAATGAACCTGAATAATATAATCGATGGATAGACATTACAATTTTGCAAAATCGTTTCATCAAACATAAAAGTGTTCATAAATTTATTATCACTGTTTAATACAAATACACACAACTGGTTATTAACATGTTAAAATTATTATTATTATTATTATTATTATTATTATTATTATTATATCTATAAATTGTACATAGTCTTAGTTATAGGTTCAATATTTAATACTTGTCTTGTACAGGAACATTATTTTATTTTTTCAATTTTTATTGTACCTGAGTTTTTGAATATACCTCACTCCCACCCCTTCTACTAATGAAGTTCCAACTGTTCTCCTCACAGAATGAAGGCCGCATATAGTAAATAGCACTGAGTTAGTGAGTATAGTACGTTGCAGAAATATGTTCGCGTTTTCCAATGACGAAAGAGCTTTCAATATTGAATCATATTTTCGCACAGGTACTATCCGTTTGCCTACGTCTCATCCCCCACCTGCTTCTGTTCGCCCCTCTGTAAAAGCTGGGCTGTCTTAACTCTTTTCTGAAAACATTAATTTCTGTTAGGAATTTGACGTTTACGTAATATTATACAACTGTTTAAAATAACTTAAATAAAAGGGCCTCGTTAAGTAATTGTCACGTGATTTCCCCCCTTTCTACGATCCTGCGGCATAACCACTTGGACGGACAGTAGAGAACACGTCTGAGTAATTTTATCTGTGCGGGTCGGGCAGAAGTGAAGATTGAATTTACAGTACGTAAGGTACTCTTTTATAGAGTAGGTACAGAATTATTTCAACATGAGTTACTAGTACGAAGGACGAAACTGGCAATTGGAGTTAGATGCAATAGTCTATAGTGCGATAATATGCACAAAAGAACTGAATCCTGTATCGAAATGAACGGACACCATTTTCAAAAATGTGTTTAAATATTCATATTATGATTATTTTTCAATTTAACTTCTTTCTCTATATTGTACGCTAATGTGCTGTAGACAGTATAATATACACTGCATAATGAATACGTTCGCATGGATAACTCAGTTCGTGAGTAAAAACACTTATTCTTAATGCAGTACTGTATTTTGATTAAACAAAAACCTAATGAAAATTATCGAACTCAAAATCGCGATATTTCCTACTTCACGTAAATGGATGAACTACTTTTCTTCCCTCCTATATCTAGTAGAGTGATTTGTTTGTGTTTTACGCCAGTATAATCGAACTACAATTGTGGAAGGGGGTAAGTAAACTGTGTTTCCGGTTCTCCAAAGAGGTATAGCCAGGTTAATATTAAAAATGTTATTAAAAATAAAATGATGTCCATGTATAATTGTTACGTTACAGGTTGAGTTTAATGCATTTTGTTGATCTAGGAATACGTTTTTAAAAAAGTAGAATTTAAATTCAAGTATTGATAATAGAGCCCGGATTTTATGTAATATGACAATGAGAAATATGTACATAAATATGTAGCTAAAAATGGCAAAATGTGTAGATAAATATGTAATAAATAAAATATATGTAACTTAAAATCTAGGCTTTATTAAATGTATTTTTGCACAGAACTGAAAAAATTACTGGTGCACACGTGATTCAACCTCATTTAATTGTTGTTTGGAGACGCAATTGATAATTAAGTATTTATCCATATTTTCTGTGGTCATCGATTGCCTTCTGTCTGTTAAAATGTTCTTATAAATGAAAAACGACCTCTCAACTTCACACGAAGTAACTGAAGCGTACAGCCGATTTTTTAGTCCTGACAGCTCAGCAACGCAAAAGAGGGGAAGTAATAGGAGGAGTGAGGAGAGTTCCGGAGTAGAGATAAGGGCGAGCGGTCGGTAAAGGAATAAAATACAGCTTAATTGTACTGGAAACATTCCGCTCTACCGCACGCATGACATACGATCGCTCGTAAGGCGAACGAATGAATAACTCAAACACCCCTTGGCGTAACTAAATGGACTCGCCTAATCCAGACGCACTTCTCCGGCGATGTCAGGACTGTATTTCAGATGAGGAATGGTACTCTGAATAATCTCCTCCGGGAACTATACACACACTTACCTTTAAGTATTTTGCATACAGTGGAAAAAGTTGTGTTCTGGGTTATTTTTCATTACATCATAAATCTTACTGAAAAACATTCACCGATTACTCCCTCGCTGGTAAGAACACTGCTACAAATTCTGATGCGTTTTCAGAACAAGAAAGGAGAACGTTTGAAACGAGTCGTTGTTAGCGGCATAGAACTCGTACTATTTAGCTCAACAGAGTTCAAATTATTTTTCGTTTCTTGCTGCGATATTGGATAATTCAATATAAACGTAAAATAAACTGAGAAATTATTATTATTGTTATTATTATTATTATTATTATTATTATTATTATTATTATTATTATTATTATTATTACTACTACTACTATTATATATTCCGCAATAATGTTAAAATATGTAAAATTATGTATTCTTTAATATGGTGTGAAATATGTAATATTATACCTTCCACACCTGTGGAGTAACGGTCAGCGCGTCTGGCCGCGAAACAAGGTGGCCCGGGTTCGATTCCCGGTCGGGGCAAGTTACCTGGTTGAGGATTTTTCCGGGATTTTCCCTCAACCCAATGTGAGCAAATGCTGGGTAACTTTCGGTGCTGGACCCCGGATTCATTTCATCGGCATTATCACCTTCATCTCATTCAGGCGCTAAATAACCTAAGATGTTGATAAAGCGTCGTAAAATAACCTAAAAAAATATTATATCAAAGTGTAAAATAAAATTTATGGACAAGATTCCTACATGTGTATCTCATCAACATTTGAAGGGTTCAGAGCCATAGTGGGCCAAGCGCCATTTATTAAAAACGGAAAAAACAAGAGTTAAAATTAAGTGATTACTATAATTTAACGAAACATACAACAAGTAAGATAAAGTATGCACATTAAAATTAAATGATATATCAATCTTCATTCAATTATGGTATTTACTTAACTTTAACCCTTTCCTTCTCCGTTTTTAATAAATGGCGCTTGGCCCGCTATGGCTCTGAACTCTTCATTAGTCTTTTATTCGTGCAGAAATATGTGGCATTAAAATAAGTAATTTCATAAAATTCTGACTCTAATAATGAATAATTATAGGTTTAATAATGTAGAACGTTACTTACATTTCCTTATAATGTACAGAATTATGTTTATTAATCAGTGCAGAGAGAGAAATGCCTTTATGCAGAAGTTCTTGGGCTTCCGTTTACATACGCACGCACGCACGCACGCACACAACATAGTCTATACACTTACACACTTGAAAGTAGGCCTATATAAAAAAACATGTATTTATTTATTTATTTATTTATTTATTTATTTATTTATTTATTTATTTATTTATTTATTTATGTAGTGTAGGCCCTACTTATCACTGGATTTAAAGACAATATACGAATGGACGACTGTAGGTATTATTTCAATGCAGGTAAGAGTCGTAGCTTCTAGCGGGATTCATGTTGCGTCTGGTGTGGATACAAATATCACTTATGACTGATTGCCAGTTTTTATTTTTTTTTTTTTTTTCAGATTTTCTCCAATTGTAAAGCAATTATCAGGCAATTCCACGGCAAATCCTAGGATTAAAATATTATTTCACTACCGCCAATTCCACCGAACCTAGGAAACCTAGTAGTTGATAGAACGTCGTTGAATAAATGGTTAATAGTTGATTGCGATATAAAGGTGGTAAGTACATTATAACAGAATCGAGGAAAAATCAGAAAACATGAGACGAAGTCAAGTGTTTTCTTATTTTCTAGATTCTGTTACACACTTAACATAGCGGACATATATAGCACGGTTTAAGCCATAGTCGTATTAGTCGCATTTTGCTACTCTACTTCTAAAAATGCAACAAACTTTGAATGAATGTAAATGTGCAAAAATGCGACAACCACATTGGACTTCAGAAACTAAGATAGTAATGCAGAAAATGAAATCAGAGATGTGTTTCAACTAATCTGAATTTAAATGAAATGCTAATGGCATGGGCAATGTTCAAAAAGGTTTTGAGCAATAGATGTTCAGGAATTGATTTCAAAGATTTGGTGCAGTTCATGTAAGTTAAGTGAACAGTTTTTTTCTAATTGATTTATATAGACCTAATTCCATCGCATACTGTAAATTGTGAGCGAGGATTTAGTTGCATGAATCTTGTAAAAACTGGAATTAGAAACCGCCTTTCAGCAAAAGAGTTAGCACTCTGCTAACAATAAAAAATCTTGAAGGGCCTACTAGTAAAGAATTTCAATGTTTAGAATGCCCATAAAATAACGTATTTTAATGTGATGTAAATTCAGCAGTAATTGATTCTAAACATACCTATGTGTATTAATTTACCTACATAAGTATATCTAGAGTGTAATAAGATGGATTGAAAGTAATAAAACTCCAAGAAACAAATTACATAACTTTTTGTTTCTGCATACTTTATTAATTTTATCTTTCTGCACATTTATAATATTGCAGAAGCATTTCGCAATTTGAACAAATATAATTTTTCATTTGTGCATTTTTGCGACAATTATTTATTTTCTAGCATAAATCCTGGTTCGCCCAAATACCTTACTACAATAATACCGGACAGCTGTATATTAGCAGCATTGGCGTGAGTGCGAAATATCGCGGACTTGACATCTAGCGGAGAGGGATGGAATTACGTACACATATAGAAATATTAACATAGCGACATTCGGACTGTTGTTTAAAACGTCAGTTATAATGTGGAATTATATATGAAACACTTAAGAAATGTTGAATAATATTTAATGTAAAATTATTATCTTATATCAAAGCTGCATATTATGAGAGATATTGCATACTTCATATAACTTTCCGTAATTAATTGTTACATATTTTTTCTTTGGTTTACCGAGACAAAATCAATCTGATATTAGGAATGAATTTACAGTAATGCTTTATATACGCATTGCTGACAACTGCAAAGTTAAAATTGATAGTAATCTGATTCTTGTAATAATTAGTAAAGGCATGTGGACAACAATAAAACTTAATTTGATAAAACCTTGAAATCCAATACATTTTAACTTCTATTCATTTATTAGGTCTAAATAAAAAAGCTAATTTGTATTTTTCTATCAACACAAAGACGAAGGAATTAGGCCTAAGGTCCCTGAGTCAAATAAAGCCATGTATACCTTTAACGCCACCCTATTAAATTTTGTTAACGACATAAGTTTTCGGTAGTGCACTACTGTAGCCTGCATTCGCTTGCAAACTAGTGATGAAATGAATTACTAGCTGTCCGCCGACATTTACGAGTGACATTATATTCCATCATTTTCCTGTTGTGTGTTGATTGTGAATGGCTGTTCTTATATCAAGGTAAGAGGCAATATTTTATTTTGTGTGTTGAGAAAATAATAACTATATTAAACTATATATTTTCGTGATCCTTACACATTCTTCTATGTATAGAAAGTATTTGCTATCTATAAAATTTGAAAATGTTAGAGAAACAGACATGTCATTTTATCAAGTACTCAGTAGCGCTTTAACGTCATGTGGCGTTAAAGGTCTACAGACAAAATTTTAGGTTATGTTAGTATTAAGGCTGACAGTACAGCATCAGTGTGAAAACATCAGGAAAATCACTAAGCTTTCAACTTAAAAATGTTCAGAATGTGCAGTGATGATATTGGTTCAATTGCTTATCGAACTCTTATTTTTTTTTATTTTACATAACTTAATTTTTTTGTTTTACTTATTGGAAAACATTCATATTAAACTAAGGTAAATGTTTTGTGTTTAATAACTTTCTACTGTGTCACATTGTCTCTTTTTTTTTAAAGTAAGGAGTCACTGGAAAACATATTTTCCTAATCCATCTAGTGTTTCAGTTTCAGATCAAGAATCTTTCATTAGTATTGTGTGATTTTGTATCTTTTATTTTAACAGAAACTTAAATTTAGTTGCTTAGTTCAATTTGTGTTGCTTAGGAAAAATAATTCATTAACAATTATAAGTGTGTAGGTTACTAGAAAATAGGTGGCGTTAATTGGACAAGCTGTTCCTAATAACGCCAGTTTAAAAAGGTTTCCTATTTGAGTTCTAATTCTTGTTCGGTATATAATATATCCATTTTCATTGTGCTATTTTGTAAAGATAAGATTACAGTTTCTATTTCATAATTTTCGTGTTTGTACATAACTTATTTCCAGAGCAAAAGTGACTGAAGTTTTAAGGTGGCGTTATTTGGTACGTGTACCTTACTAAAGAATTTTGTTGACTCACGTTTTATGAACTGTCGGAAATCGAAAGTACGATTTGGAGCAATTTGTAATGCTGCAATTGTCACAATTATAAACAGCACATATACACCCTGACATTTTAACACAACACTAATTAATAAAACTATTAACTAGCCCAGCAACAATATACATTGCAGTTGATTACAGCTTGTTTCGCGAGTATCTCCACACCGGCAGGTAGGTAGCAGCACCAGCGTCGTTCGCACGCAAAACTGCTAGCTGTCCGGTGTTATTCATCATCATCATCATCATCATCATCATCGGCCCTTGTAGTTTAGCCTTAGCCTCTCTCAGAACATCCGACCAATCACTCCTGTCTAATGCTCGTGTTCTCCATCTTCTAATTCCAACTTTTGTTAGGTCAGCTGAACGTCATCCAGCCATCTCAATTTAGGTCGTCCGACTTTCCTTCTTCCTACTGACAATGCATCTAGTAGAGCTTTGGGTGTGCGATTGTTCTCTCATCCTGGCTACGTGTCCCAGCCACTCTAACCTTCTGAGTTTTATGTCAACAATAATATTAGTATCTTTATATAATTCATATAACTCAGCATTTGTTTTGATTCGCCAAAACCCTTACTCATAAGTAGGCCCAAAGATTTTCCGTAATTCTTTCCTTTCCCAGGCATTTAAGATCCAGGTTTCACTTCCATATACTACTATTGGTTTAATAATAGTTTTATATATTCTTATTTTAGCTTTTCTTGAGATACATCTGGACTTCATTCTTTTATTCAATGCCCAAAGACCTCGATTCCCAGCTGCAATCTTCTCTTTTATATCAGTCATAACATCATTATTGTCTTTCACCGTGGAACCCAGATACTTAAAGGAGGAAACTCTATCAAAATTAGTATCATTTAAATGAATCTTATTAGTATTGTCATTATTCATATTATACATGTATTTAGTTTTATCATTGTTAATTTCCAGACCGGCTTTGATTGCTTCAGCTTCTACTTGTATTATTATAGTAAGGTATTTGGTTCGCCGGCAGTGTTGCCAACAGTATAATCCCGCTAGATGGCTTTCGAAAACCCGCGATTTTCTAACAAATATCCCTAGATATTAATGTATACTTATTATTCAATAATAATAATAATAATAATAATAATAATAATAATAATAATAACGGTCAAGATAGAGCATTCACCCGCCAATGTAACGAATACTGCACACTATTATCATTGCCAATGAGGCGCTGTAAAGCAATTTTGAACACTTTTATCACAGACACAACCTATTTAAATTCTTATTGCACAATATATGTTACCGTTAAGACCCAAAATTCGACAAAACCAGTTTTAACTAGTAAAAACTAGTTTTAAAATATAGATAGATAGCGAATTTTCGTATGATCTAGAATCAATGACAGGTTAGGTTTGGTTTGTTTAGGTTTTTTTTTTTTTTAGACTTTTACCAAACAAAAACCTAAACAAACCAAACCTAACCTGACACTGATTCTAGTTCATACGAAAACGCACTTTCTATCTATCTTTATTTGCTTAAACTAGTTTTTACTAGTTGAAACTGGTTTTAACGGATTTCGGGTTTTAACGGCAACATTATAGAATTATCACTACATTAACACAATCATTATTTCACAGAACACACACTGAACGAATTAAATGTAATTATGAAAGCCCTTACAATGCTAATATGAATTTCATTTCAGAAACTTTAAAGATTAAAAGCCGCTAATATTCCCGCTAAGCGGGATAATATAATTTTACCCGCGAGACGGTTATTAAAAAAGCTAGATTTAGCGGGAATACCTCTGAATTGGCAACACTGTTCGCCGGTACTTTAATGGGAGCCCCTGCTGTGGAAAAACGATGTTTCAACTGTTCATCTGACGGCGTGTTTAATTAGCTGTTGACTACAAAATATTTAAATTCGAATAATCTGGTATGTACTCCGCAGAATGTGCATGCGATTTTATGTTGTTCTCGTTTCTCAGTCCTTTACGTACTGTAGCTACTGGTCAACTAACTGTGCATCCCTGATGAGCGGAGTAATGTGAACCTCTAAATTAGAAGCGTGCAGCACTGGCCGCGTGGAGACAGCAGAAGGAATTAGTGCAGGCCAGCTGTCGCAGCCACAGCCGTGACCGCGCCGACAGAGCACGCTCCATCCCGCCAATTTTATTGAATATGTTTTTATTGTGAATCGAGGAAATCGTCGAGTTCTACTTCAAGAAAATCAGCAGTTAAAAACGTCACGGCTAATCAAATGTTCAAATAAATCAACACTCAGGCCTGCATTTGCACAGACTGTGTAATGTAACGGTCTTGCATCACGTCTCCCATATACTTATCAAAATAGGAAATATAAAACTACTTTTTTATAAATTGAAGATTTTAAATTATTTCCAAACCACATGTTATTCACAAAATAAATTAAATCTGACAGATAGATGTACTTGTATTTTTTACTTCGTTATTTAACGACGTTGTATCAACAAGGGTGGATTTAGAATAACTCTTCACGGGTTCTCAGCCAGGTGAGTTGGAGATTAGCTTCCAAGCTTTCGACGGCTAGCTCTGCCATCTTCTTCAGGGAATGAAGTGATGTGGGACCGGCTAGACATGGTCCCACATCACTTCATTCCCTGAAGAAGATGGCAGAGCTAGCCGTCGAAAGCTTGGAAGCTAATCTCCAACTCACCTGGCTGAGAATCCGAGAAGAGCTATTCTACATCAAACGCCGGGAAAGCCTCAAGTCATACAGGGTGGATTGAGGTTTTAGATTTTTGCAATAATTGAGTCTTTCAGAGCAAAAGTGGTGTAAGTCAAAATTGGGTAATGAGGTTTAAAGTAAAAATTCTGTAAAATACAGTGCAAAGTAGCAATTAATCTGTCCTTGCTATTCACTGACTGCTAATAGTTTAAATAAATTGAATACTGATTGCTACTTTGCGCTGTATTTTACAGAATTTTTTACTTTAACCCTCATTACCCATTTTTTACTTACACCACTTCTGCTCTGAACAGCTCAATTATACAATTTCTCCAGCCATTGGCATCCATGAAATGAAATATAACAACAAAGTGATATTTTCAATGTGCTATGCCCCTAATTTCATGATAGACGGCAAATATAACAAAATCGATTCATTCGAGATACTGACGAACTTGGTCCAACTGACCTATGGTTCGTCCCTGGGATCTGTAGAGTAGAAAGACGAAACAAGACCTTCGCGTAAGTGGTATGTGGGAGGGCTAGGGTCAATGATCGCTCTGGTGGGAGGTGTTGGCTGAATGAAGCTAGCAATCGCTTGCAGGGATTGGATCATTTCTATCTGAACTTTACTCCACCTTCTACCACGAGCATCTTACACCTTAGCGGCCTCGAGCTGATGCTGCCCGCAACACACTCCGGCACAGATAGACTCCGCCCCCATATCCGTGAAGTTACTCCACAGATTCCTGGGACGGACCATAGGGATAAACCGCGTACACAACCACACATCTTTAAGTATTCTATTCTATTTTGATATTTGTAAACGAACAGCCTACATTATACAATAACAATACTTATGAGTACATGGTCTTCCTCTATTTTGACAAAGCTATTATTCATATCAATGTATTCAAAAACTGCTGTTATTGTAAAGATAGGTATAGTATGAAATATACTGTACATTACATGAGACACGGCTAAGAAATATGAGTGTGCAACCTCGGGAATATTTCACAGCGGTCGTAATTCCATTAAATTAGTATAGTCATTACTCATCAATAAAACACAAAATAATAATAATAATAATAATAATAATAATAATAATAATAATAATTATTATTATTATTATTATTATTATTATTACTATTATTATTATTATTATTATTATTATTATTATTATTATTATTATTATTTATTTATTCTGACGAAGTTAAGGCCATCAGGCCTCGTCTTCCACTTAGCCAGAAACAAAAGAAACTGATACAATTTTACTAATATTTAAAGAACACGAATAAAAAATTTATACAGTCATACAAGCAAAGTTGAATAAATTAATGCAAACTTACTAAATAATAATTACAAAATAATATAAGGCTCGAAGTTACATTCAATGAATATGCAAGCGGTAAGTGAACCAATATTACAAATTACAAGAATAACAAATTCAAAGTAAATTGCTAATTAAATAAGTACCACGCATGAAATTATCGTAAATTACGTTAATGTCAACTTTATTGCCAGAACAGAGATACATATTGCTTTTTTATATATAAAAGCACTCTAGCATCCCCAGAAAGAGTAAGTTACACACTCGTGCTTAGGGGGCATTCCACATAAGAGCTGTTCAGATCAGAAGTGGTGTAAGTCAAAAATGGGTAATGTGGGTTAAAGTAAACATTCCGTAAAATACAGCACAAAGCAGCAATTAATATTCAATTTATTTAAACTATTAGTAGTCAGTGGATAGCAAGAACGACATATTAATTGCTACTTTGCGTTGTATTTTGCAGAATTTTTACTTTAAACCTCATTACCCAATTTTGACTTACACCACTTTTGCTCTGAACGACTCATAATGTTAAGACATTTTATTAATAACAGAGTAAAAAGTAAAAAAAAAAAAAGAAAAAAAACACAGATATGAAAATAATTGAATTTTAAATTGTCTCTCTCTAAACAATAATTTTAATTGATTTTTTGAAATAATGAGCATCAGCAAATTGTATGTTTGGAAATTTACCTATTATTATGTTTTAAAGCCTTGGATCGAAATTGCTACTGTGATTATATGCTACAGTTGTAGTACATTTAGGTTCTGTCAAGCATGTGTTGTCTGATCTTTTGGTTTTATATTTATGTGAATATAAATTAAATATATTTCGGTTTTTATGTACCAAATTCAATAATATATTTTTATAAATTTGATGGAAGTCAAATAATTTAAATTCTGAATACAGCATCTCTGAAGAATAAATCAAGAGTTTATTAAGACATTTTTATTATTCTTCTCTGTAGCAGAGTTTACTGGTGCATCATTTAATAAAAATTCACAAAAAAAAACTTATTTTTGAGTAACTGTGTAAAATCTATGCCACAACTTGTGTTATTCATGTGATTGGCCTTGCCAGTGACATCTATCGGATGATACACAATCTTCCCTATGGACTGCAGCCAAGTGGGCTTTTTTGTGCTACACCATCCGCAGCACCACGTATTCCTCACAATCCAACATGTCCGAATACTACACCTCTAGTGACGGTTTTGTCGCACGGCAGAGATTCACCTGAGTCATGAAATCCTCACCGGGGACAGAAAGTTGTACCGGTTTCTTTCTGCACATCTCTCAGTCGCCTAGAAACCACCACCACTGACATCTACCAATCTTTAGACAAGCCACAAGAAACATCTGCCACGGTGGACGGCTGATCCGAAGCAGGACAAACTGACCTTATAATGAAAGGAGAATTATGGAGAACGCTCATGAAATGAACAGGGAAAACGGAAGAATCCCGAGGAAAAACTTATGAGTTAGGCTTTATCTACCCCAAATGCATCTCCCCAACCGTCAGGATATGAACTAAGGTCCGTTTGTCAGCGCTTTGCCTACTGAGCTACCATGGCGTCTCGTTCATTTCATATTGTTTTACACATTCCATTCTAAAAAAAAAAATAGACTACGTATTTTCCACCTGGAGGTAAAGCAATTATGAGATACGATACAGGGTTGCCAGATGTCCCGATTTGGCGGGACATGTCCCGATTTTCATATAAAAATCCCGAGTCCCACTTCGATTCCAGGCGGGATGCAAAAAGTCCCGCCATTAGAAAATTAACATCAGTTGTATAATTTTATCGTTACCTAGTAACTATTTTCCAGTCGGCCTAAATAATAATTACATTAAATTTAAATTCAGTAATTTTTTTTTACAATGTAGGTTTGCACATTAGAAAAAAAAATATTTTGGCAAGTGTAAGGTTTGTAACAACGAATTCACTTGTGAATATAATATTCCTGAACATATAAAAAGAGACGTTCATCAGAAATGCATGGCACAGAGAATGGAAAAAAGTTTGTTGAAAATGCTAAAGTAAAGTGATAAATATGTATATAAGCTCTGAAAATGTATACTGTATGTTAAATGATGGGTTTAGAGCGGTAATGTGTTAAGTCGCAAAATAAATATGAATTTAGCTATCAATAAATTAGTTTATGTCATTGTAATCAATGAAAAACATTTAAATTTAATAATTTTGTCACATGTGATGCTATTTTTTTTATTTTATTGGGTTATTTTACGACGCTGTATCAACATCTAGGTTATTTAGCGTCTGAATGAAATGAAGGTGATAATGCCGGTGAAATGAGTCCGGGGTCCAGCACCGAAAGTTACCCAGCATTTGCTCGTATTGGGTTGAGGCAAAACCCCGGAAAAAACCTCAACTAGGTAACTTGCCCCGACCGGGATTCGAACCCGGGCCACCTGGTTTCGCAGCCATACCCGCTGACCGTTACTCCACAGTTGTGGACGTGATGCTATCTTATGGAATTTGTGCTTCATAAATAATCAGCTGGGGAAAACTATGAGACAGAACTACTATTAAGTCATTGAGTTAATAATAATTTGGCATAACATATTATTGTCACAAGCTCTTCAGAAAGACGCCAGACAAATGTGATGTAACTTGCAGACAGATAAATATTGTTTTGCGCTTGGAAACCTGTACCTACAATATTTTTTTTATTAAAATTGCAATTTTTATAGTCATATTATTAGTTTCTTTAAATGCATGCAAAGGGATCACTTTTAATAATTTTTGTAGTCACGAAAATGTCAACTCTGCCCACATCCATATCACTCTTCCTTTAACTCTAGCAATACCAAGGTATTTTAAATAACACGCAGTGCCAACCGGGGGGGGGGGGTATTTTGTGGCCACTATAAAAATGTTTAATTTTGAATAATTTCTTAGCATTTGTAATCAGCAAATAGTATGTACTATAATAAAACTGAAATGTCACTGCAAATCTAATCTTTCAGGTGAAGCTTCCTGTAAAGTTCCCGGGTAGCTCAGTTGGGAGAGCGCTAGTACGTTCAACCAGAGATCCCGGGATCGATACCCGGCCCCGGAACAATTTTTCCCTTGAAATTATTCAAATCTGCTTTACAGGAAGCTTCACCTGAAAGATTAGATTTGCATAATATATACGTCACTGTGTACGTTAACAGAAAACCACAATTCCAAGTCACACAGAGTTTGTGTGCACTCGACGTGAGTCTCTGGCGTTTCGTCAGCCCACGCGAGTTGTGTGGATATAAAGGGAAAAGTTGAGACGGTGTCGGGTGGAGTTCCCGGGTAGCTCAGTTGGGAGAGCGCTGGTACGTTCAACCAGAGGTCCCGGGATCGATACCCGGATCCGGAACAATTTTTCCCTTGAAATTATTGAAATGTCACTGTATATTTTCAAACAGTTACTTCAAAATAAGTCTGAAAAATGTTACGCATACTTTCTTCACATCCGTCCTCACATAGTAATATTAGTAGTATTTATTTATTTAACCTGGTAGAGATAAGGCGTCAGGCCTTCTCTGCCCCTCTGCCAGGGGATTACAACTATAATATGAACAATAAAATTACAATTAATATTAAATTTACAATTACAATTACGATTAAAATTAAAGTACGATAAGATTACCTGATTAATGAAAGCTAGACATTTTATCATAGAAGTTAACAACAAAGAATATTTTTGTATTTACTGAATTACATATTAAACCTACAATAACAAAATTCTATAGTGATGAAATTACCGGAAATTGAAATATTTTGTGATAGATTAAGAGAACTATTTACAAGAAACCATGTCTGAACGAGTCTCAATTACTGACCAAGTGCCTAGTAAGTTTGCGTTTGAATTCAGTTTTATTTCGACAGTCCCTGATGCTAGCAGGTAACGAATTCCAGAGTCTTGGCAGGGCTATTGTGAAAGAGGATGAGTATGAGGAGGTGCGATGGGATGGTATTGTTAGTATTGTTTCATGACTAGAGCGTGTGTTCAGATTGTGATGGGAAGAAAGGTAAGTGAAGCGAGACGACAGGTACGAAGGAATAGAAGAGTTAAAGATTTCGAAGAGGAGGAGAAGTGAATGTAAATTTCTTTTCTTATCTAGTTTAAGCCAACATATTGTTTCCAGGGATGGGGTAATATGATCATATTTACGAACATTGCTTACAAAACGTACACACAAATTATGAGCACGTTGAAGTTTCGTTTTGTTGTCGCTGGAAAGGTCAGTCAGTAAAATGTCAGCATAGTCAAAATAGGGTAATACAAGCGTCTGCACAAGGGACCACAATTTTACTACAAAAATCTAATATATAAAAGTGAATGTGGGTATGTATGTATGTATGTATGTATGTATGTATGTATGTATGTATGTATGTATGTATGTATGTATGTTCCCTATACAAATCTACACGCTTTGACCAATATGTACCAAAGTTTGCACATTTAACCTTCATACCAGGAGAAGAACTTAGGCTATATTAAAATTGTTAAAATGGACGTTAAATTAATTAAAATAGTAAAAAATAAAAATAAATACGATCAATCATTCATGTATAATACTAAAATGCAATCTTCTATAGTCAATTGTTCTTTATTATTGTCTGTTGTATTCAACATCGACTTTCATGAGGCATGGAAAAGCAAAACGATATAAAATAACATTGTAGATACATCATGAAGGCCAAAATCTAGACAATTCATGCAATAAGTATCCTTATGCAGTCCAGAACCGTATTATGTGTTTCTCGAGACAGTTGTAGATAGTTAGCAGACTGTTTTATCAAACTGAATTCTTAAATTGTTTGAAATCACAAGGATTGCCAACACATAATTTAATACTTAATATTGAATCACCAATAGTACTATTGCGAAATATTGATCCACAAGAACTATGCAATGGAACAGGAATTGGTGTGAAAAAACTGATGACAAACGTAATAGAAGTGACAGTATTAACTGGCAAAAGGAAAGGAAAAGATGTTTTTATCCCACATATTCTTATGATAGCCAGTAACATGCCATTCGATTTTAAGCAACTGCCATTTCAGTGCAACTAGCATTCGTAATGACCGTAGTAAAATAAAGCTCAAGGATAGTCGCTCAAAGTTGCAGACATTCACCTAAATCTCCGTGTTTTTCACATTGTCAGTAATTGCGTAACTTGCTTTCAAGTGAGCACACCTAAACATATATACATATTCATACAAAAGACGGGAAAACGAATTGTATGCATATCAATGAGACTTTTGTCATGTTCCTAATGTAGTATGTGAATATACTTAGCCCACTGAAAATAAGACATTAATTTACATTTTCTTTATTTTTGTTCATTTGAATTGATTGGGATGCCGATATTTTGAATCCAAGATTTGGACGGCTATCATTTCGATATATGCCTACTACTTAATTCTAAAATATATATATCTTTCAAAATATTATTGCCCATGTCCAATAATGTGTTATTGCGAAATTTTATCTGTGTAATCAGGTTGCCAGTGTAGTATGTCAAGCGTTGTGGAAAGAACGGTGACTTCATTTTCTATAACATAGGATGTCTTTCAGAATATTATTATTTATGCTGAACAGTGACTTCTTGCAAAATTATACTCTATCTGCATTCTTTATATAAAATAAGAAGTAATATGCTTAATATGTTCTAAATTTGTTATATATTATATCTTAAGTCATATTTTAAAAAGCCCTGGTATGATATAAGCGGGCGTACAGCTGTCAAGGGGTAAAAATATTCCAATATAAATTGAATTACATACGTATATATTGATTCTTTGGTACGACCGATAGATAAATTTAGGCTCACGATGACACCCCAATGATTCAGACTGGGAACAAGGGAATTCTCTAATTACCATCAGCTGTCTCTGAAGTTCAAGTGAAAGCACACATAGACATGAAATTACGTGAAATGTATGTCAGCACAGCTTCAGTTAAATGTACAGATCTTATAATTATTTTTTCTCTGCCTCTGTACAACGTCACATTTGTGGCAGGGAGGAAAGGAGACAGCAGAAAAATTAATGGTGTTTAATACGCTGACAGCCACGACTAAGATAAAGCACTTGAAATTTAGCGGTAACTGACCGGCAGAGATAAATAAACAAAACAAATAAATATATAAATTTAAAACAAAGTTGAACGTCAGGCACATGATGAAATATTTTCTTTTCGGTGCCTGATCTACAATTGTTTTAAATTTAGTTAAACCTGGCAGACATTTGGCTAAGGAGTATTAATTCATGTAAGTGAAGTTAAGTAAAGATTCATCTTTATGTGCGAGGAAAGCTTAGTAAAACAATTCGTTTTGGTTGTCTATAGTTGGGTTTCCGAAATTTTCTAAAATTTAACAACCAGTTCATTTGAAAACAGAAGGAGAAAGGAAAACCCGGGCAACGCCGGGTACTTTCAGCTAGTCTAATATATAAAAATCAATGTGGGTATGTATGTATGTTCTCAGTACAAATCTACATGCTTTGACCGATATGTGCCAAAGTTTGCACATTTAACCTTCATAACCAGGAGTGAAACATAGGCTACATTAAAATTGTGCAAATGGACGTTAAAGTAATTAAAATTATAGAAAATAAAAATAAGTACGATCAAACATTCATGTTTAATACTAAATTGCAGTCTTCTATAGGCAATTGTTTTTTATTATTGTCTGTTGTATTCAACATCGACTTTCACGAGGCCATGGAATTTATAACACGAAATGAAATAACATATCATTGATACAGCATGAAAGCTAAAATCTAGGCAATTCACGAAATAAATATCTTTACGCAGTCCAGGACCATATTATGAATTTCTCGATGCAGTTGTAGATAGTGAGCAGGCTGTGTTTTAGTCAACTGAATTCTTGAATTCTTTGAGACTACAAGGATTGCTACCATATAAATGTTTTAATACTTGATATTGAATCACCAATAGTACTATTGCGAAATATTGACCCACCAAAATCATGCAATGGAACAAGAATTGGTGTGAAGAAACTCATTCGAAACAATATTAACTGGAAAAACGAAACGAGATTATGTTTTTATCTCACGTATTCCTATGATACCCACTAACAACCCTTTCGATTTTAAGCAATTGCAATTTCAGTGCGACTAGCATTTGTAATGGCCATATTAAAATTATGATCAAGGACAGTCACTCAAAGTAGCAGGCATTAACTTAATAACTGCGTGTTTTTCACATTCTTAACTATAGGTATTTTATACAAAGAAGTAGGGAAAAAAAAGATTTTACACACATCAAAAAGCAATTCAATGATACTTTTGTCATATTGCTAATGTAGTATGTGAATGTACGTAAGGCGACTGAAAACAACACTGTACTAATTCTAAAATATATGTCTCTCAAAATATTGTTGTTCATGTCAGAAAATGTGTTACTACGAAATTCTAACTACATAATTACGTTGCGAATGTAGTATGTTTTGCGTTGTGGAAATAACAATCTCTTAATTTCCAAAAAAATAAAAACCGGTATATACGTCCCTGAGAATATTAGTCTTTATGTTAAAAGATGACTATTTGCGAATTTATATTGTATCTGTATTCTATGTATAAAATAAGAATTAATATTATATGTTCCGAATTTGTGAGATATTATAGTTTCTCAAGTCATATTAAAAAAATAGGCGTACAGCGGTTAAGAGTAAAAAATCTTTTAATATAGATTAAATTATATACGTATATATTGATTCTTTGGTATGATCGATAGAGAGAGAAATTTTGGCTCTCGATGACACCCCAACGGGTTCAGACTGGGAACAAGGGAATTCTCTTTTTATTGTCAGCTGTCTCTGAAATGCAAGTGAAAGCACACACAGACATGAAATTACGTGAAATCCACAGCTTCAGATCAATGTACAGATCTTATAATTATTTCACCTCTGCCTCTGTGCAACGTCACATTTGCGGGGGAGGAAAGGAAACGGCAGAAAGATTGTAATGCTTTTTAATACTTTGACTCCCATGACTAAGATAAGCCAATTGAAATTTAACAGTCACTGACCGGCAGAGATAAAATGTAAGATCTGTAGAACGTTGATACAATGCTAAGTGGGCCTATAGTGACCGAGGAGTGTATCTTCGTTTTGCTGAACTTCAAGACAATGCTAATGCATTTAAAATTTGTGTGACTGTAGCCTGTATATTATATGTTCGTTTGGTTTTACTTTATTTATAGTTTGGTTTATTTATTATTTTATTTGTATTTCTGGTGATGTGGAAGAGAAGGCCTGATGGCCTTATTTACGCCAGAATAAATAAACACACACACACAAACACACACACACACACACACACACATATATATATATATATATATATATATATATACATACAGTATATATACATACAGATTAAAACACATTTGAAAGTAAGGCCAGTGATGAAATGTTTCCTTTCGTTGCCTAATCTGTAGTTGTTTTAAATTGAGTTAATCCTTCGAGGCATTTGGCTAAGAAGTTCATTAATTCATGTTAGTGACGCTATGTAAAGATTGATCTTTATGGACGAGGAAAGCTTATTGAAGAGAATTCGTTTTGATTGTCTATAGTTGAGTTTCTGAGATTCCGAAAAGTCTAACAACCAGTTTAATTAAAAAAAAATAAGCGAAAAGGACAACCCGGGCAACGCCGGGTGCTTTCAGCTAGTGTTTAATATTGAACAATTGTTTAATCTTTAAAGACCTCCCTCGTAAAAGAGTGAAGCAACAAATCTATAATACACGATTCAGGAGAAAATAAAATAATTTCAGGGGCATATTTCGTTAGGCGTATATTTACCAGCAGGATACAAGTTTATTCAGCTAATGGATGTATTCATTTATTGTTTTAAACGAATGCTTCAAAATTACTTTTTCCACCGAAGTGACATATTTCATTAATTTGATGTTACATACTTTTTCGAGGGAGTTCTTCATTTGTAATCAGCAAATAGTGTGTACTATAATAAAAGGGAAACATTAAAATGTCATTGCATATTTGTATACAGTTACTTCAACAAAGAGGGACTATTTTTGTCCACCTTGACATATTTTCGTATTTTAGTGAAAACGATTAAAAAATAACATAATAAGATAGAAGAATTCATAACTGACAATAAATAATATTTTCATATTTTTATTATATCAATTTAGTACATTATGCAACGAGCCTATAATGATAGTAATTAAGACGCGAGGATGTTTATGAAACGAGCGCAAGCGAGTTTCATAATTTTCATACGAGCGTCTTAATGACCATTATAGGCAAGTTTCATACGACTTTTTATGCTCGACCATATTTCTAACTTGAAATTATTCATAAGTATTCATGTTATTCTTATGTGACTGGGGAGCAAACTGACCTTGTGCAATCTCGTAAATTGTGAAATGTGCGCAGACGCGAAAGTATTGATTTTTTCCGGGCAATGAATGTCGACGACCTTGATATAATCTAGAGAGTAAGATAAACGTTAAACTTGATATAACCTTGAAATTGAATTCGACATTGAAAAACGAGATGACAAATTGAATTTATTTGAATATTATTTACAATTAACGCTAATTATTATAGTAACAGAATATAACCTTCTGCGACAGTATTGGATTTCCAGCCTGCGTGACGTTTTGCTAGTTGTCTTTCGATGACATGCATTAAAGGGCTGCTACTACATTTCGGTATGGTCGAGCATAAACATATTTAAAATATACATTTTTGAGAAGGTGGGCACAAAATAGTCCCCGTTGGTATTGCTAGGGTTAAGACAAAACGTAAGTACTGTATGTGATGAAAGAAGGATGTCCCTCCTTGATAGATATAAAATCTGGCAACCCTGGATACGAATCGCGTAAAAAACAGTATTTGGAGTAAACATTACCATTGATTGCAGAATATGAAAGCGCGTGATACAACTGAAATAGCTACAAATGAAAAGGCGTCTTATACGATTTTTAAGCAACAAACAGATAATGGCGAAAGCAATTCAGAGAACACGACGCTACATGAAAATGCTGAGCACTTACAGTACATGCGAGAGGGCAAAGACTTGCAAGTAATTGCTGTTCTCTCCGAATACAGATCTATTCGTAGACGATGTATACAAGTTTAAAATGTTTTTCTAAACAAATTCGAAGCTGTGTTTTGAGTCGATGTGGTTGCGTATGTTGTCTGACAGAATTTACGCATGCGTCAGTCAACAATCAAGGAAATTTATTTGTTCGCACGTCATACGTGGCCCTCACGTTGCCCGCGGGCCTGCGGCTGACCGGCGTTGTCATACTTGACACTTCCATCTTCACACCAGCAAAACATATCCATCTTTATTTTATAGGCATTGTTTTTAGTTTACTAATATAATATGAAACATTTTACATTGTACGAAATGGAAATATAAATATTCGATATTTATCCTTTGAAGAGGCGGAAAAGTTCAATTATTTTGGAGGAACAGTAACAAATATAAATGACACCTGAGAGGAAATTAAACTCAGAATAAATATGGGAAATGCCTGTTATTATTCAGTTGAGAAGCTTTTGTCATCCAGTCTGCTGTCAAAAAAATCTGAAAGTTAGAATTTATAAAACAAATTATATCTGGGTTGTAGTGGAGGTGGAGCGGAGTGACGCTCCGGCACTGTGTTCGAAGGTGGAGCGGAGCTCCGGCACTGATTTGAAATTTTAAAATCTGTTTTGACATCACAATACTTTCCCAACTAACGATATCTTAGTTAATGTCAGAATATTTAGTGATTATAGTTTCTGTGCTTCCTTTAGAAAATCGGAACAAGTTCGGAAGTAGAGGGTCGCGAGACCACTAGGAGCGTAGACGGGGTGTGTGGTGAGAAATGGGGGAAGGATCAGTGACAGGACAACCACCAAACTAAACTTTAGTGCGCCTGCGCGAAATGATCACGTTCCTAATTCAGTTTCGTTTCGTATCGTATTTCGTTAATTTTTGCATCTTTGTACAATACAGGAGATAGTCTATGGTGTTACTTACCGAAAAGTGTTGTTTGTTTCCCAGTTATTTTACGAAGTGAATTTGAAACAGTTAATTTACTGCCTATAACGTGACTAAAAGACTGCTTGAAATCCTTGTTTTCATCTATTGCCCTTCAGTAAATATGGAACAAAATAAACATAGACAAAAAACATTAACTTCTTTCTTTTCTCGTGCCATTGCTGTTACTAGAGGAGTTACAAAAGCTTCCTCTCCTGATATTGTTGATATTTCAAACCTATCGCTTCTATTTGATGAACCTAGTAATTCAATCAGAGATACTGTTATAAAAGATACAGTTCCTGTATGACTGCGAAGAATATTCAACGTCATAATGTTCAAAATAGTGAAAGCCAAAAAGTCGGCCTACAAAGTGAGTGGCCGAATGTATGGAATGAAGAAAATATGTGGTCAAGAAAAAAAGAAGCTTATCCGTGGATTGATTGTAAGCAATGTAAGCTAGGCTGTAAAGTGTGTCATGAAATAACTACATGACGTGCATTAAAAAAAAGGTATATTTCTGTAACTAATGAATGACAAAAAAAATAGGAGTATAAGGGTACAGTGCATCAGTTATTCATAGATTTCAAAAAGGCATATAACTCGGTTAAGAGAGAAGTTTTATATGATATTCTTATTGAATTTGGTATTCCCAAGAAACTAGTTCAATTAAAATGTGTCTCAGTGAAACATACAGCAGAGTTCGTATAGGTCAGTTTCTGTCAGATGCGTTTCCAATTCACTGTGGGCTGAAGCAAGGAGATGCACTATCTCCTTTACTTTTTAACTTTGCTCTAGAGTATGCCATTAGGAAAGTCCAAGATAACAGAGAGGGTTTGGAATTGAACGGGTTACATCAGCTGCTTGTCTATGCGGATGACGTGAATATGTTAGAAGAAAATCCACAAACGATTAGGGAAAACACGGAAATTTTACTTGAAGCAAGTAAAGCGATAGGTTTGGAAGTAAATCCCGAAAAGACAAAGTATATGATTATGTCTCGTGACGAGAATATTGTACGAAATGAAAATATAACAATTGGAAATTTATCTTTTGAAGAAGCGGAGAAATTCAAATATCTGGGAGCAACAGTAACAAATATAAATGATACTCGGGAAGAAATTAAACACAGAATAAATATGGGAAATGCCTGTTATTATTCGGTTGAGAAACTTTTATCATCCAGTCTGCTGTCAAAAAATCTGAAAGTTAGAATTTATAAAACAGTTATATTACCGATTGTTCTTTATGGTTATGAAACTTGGACTCCCACTTTGAGAGAGGAACATAGGTTAAGGGTGTTTGAAAATAAGGTGCTTAGGAAAATATTTGGGGCTAAGAGGGATGAAGTTACAGGAGAATGGAGAAAGTTACACAACCCGGAACTGCACGCATTGTATTCTTCACCTGACATAATTAGGAACATTAAATCCAGACGTTTGAGATGGGCAGGGGATGTGGCACGTATGGGCGAATCCAGAAATGCATATAGAGTGTTAGTTGGGAGGACGGAGGGAAAAAGACCTTTAGGGAGGCCGAGACGTAGATGGGAAGATAATATTAAAATGGATTTGAGGGAGGTGAGATATAATGATAGAGAATGGATTAATCTTGCTCAGGATAGGGACCAATGGCGGGCTTATGTGAGGGCGGCAATGAACCTCCGGGTTCCTTAAAAGCCAGTAAGTAAGTATGAATGACGCTCATATTCAGTAAATTACTACGGATCGAACAGATTAGATCAGATCAGCTTAAGCCACAACGAAAAAAAAAATAATTGAACACAAAAAATCCAATGCTCATAATATAGCACAAAAATTATTGATACGTCTGAAAAGCAATCAATTAAAAATGTTGGCGAATAAACGAGTGCAGCCCACCGTGAAGCAACAAAAGCGAAATTTATAACAGCTTATTACATTACGCAGAATGATCACCCTTACAGTGACCATTTCGATTTACTTTAGCTTCAGAAGCTAAATGGTGTTGACTTGCATTCGCCTTACAGTCTTACTTTATGGCATTTCTTTCTTTCTCTTATATATATTTTTTTTGCATCCAAACCTTCCCCCTTCCCCAAAGGTTGAAAAATATAAAGAGCTCCGGTACTGTAAAGCTTGGGACTACAACCCTGAATTATATTACCGGTTCTTCTGTATGATTGTGAAACTTGGACTCTCAATTTGAGAGAGGAACAAAGGTTAAGGATGTTCGAGAATAAGGTGCTTAGAAAAGTGTTTCGGGCTAAGAGGGATGAAGATACAGGTGAATGGAGAAAGTTACACAACGAGTAGAACTGCAACCATTGTATTCATCTGACATAATTAGGAATATTAAATCCAAACGTTTGAGATGGGCAGGGCATGGACCACGTATGGGCGAATCCAGAAATGCATATAGAGTGTTAGTTGGGAGGCCGGAGGGAAAAATACCTTTGGGGAGGCCAAGACGTAGATGGGAGTATAATATAAAAGTGGATTTGAAGGAGGTGGGATATGATGATAGAGACTGGATTAATCTTGCTCAGGATAGGAACCGATGGCGGGCTTATGTGAGGGCGGCAATGAACCTCCGGGTTTCTTAAAAGCCATTTGCAAGTAAATAAATAAATAAGTTGTAGGCCTATATAAGTTAAAACTTACTTCTGACTTATTTACAGGTTTTTAAGTTTTTAAATTTCTTGTTTTTTTTTTTTTGTTTTTTTTTTTGTTTTTGTTTTTGTTTTTTTTTTTTTTTGGATGGATGGACTTAACACCCTAGAATAGAACAATATGAAATTTATAAACATACAAAACACACTCGCTTTATATCTTGAACACTCAACTGAATTTCAAAACACACAGACTTTCCGACAAAATTATGAACACACCTCACCACAACAGGAAACCAGAAGACTTCACTAGGTTTCAGACAATGAAGGATATCGCTTTGAAACTAGTCAGCCAGGTACATAGCAGAAGTTAACACAGTAAAGATATCATAAAGTTATTCAGTGATTGTAAGTGTTAAAAAGTGTATCATACAATGAATAATTATATTTTATTAATAATTGATTAAATGGCGATCTTACTCTTGTTAATTGTGTAAGTATGTGCGGCTTACAGCTGTTTCGGTGCTTCTTCACACCATCCTCAGAGCCTACTAGATCTCGGTGTCATCTCGAACTTCGCTGCCTGTTGTATTTTATTGTATAATTATTTATTACATACCTAAGCAAATTAAGGAGTAATATCAATTTTGCGGTTTAATTTCACTTTTGAATCTAAAAAGGTTCTAAGAAATAGCACATCTACAAATGTTTTTGTTTCAGGCTTTTATCCTGTTTTTAAATCAATATATCCTCTTTTTCACTCAAAGAGTATCTGGTAACCCTAAGCATGAGGAGAAAAGACAGTTAGAAATTGGAAAGTTTAATAAAAATGAAAGAAAAAGAGAGAATTTGTTAAAGAAAGGATGAAAAATAAAGAAGGAAAAAGATGATAAAAAGAGAGATGGGAAGAAAATCAGGAAGTAACAATAAGTGGAAAAATAGAATATTATATTTTTGTGGTGAGTAGGTGTGCGCAAATTATATTGTTTGTACTCATACATTTCAACGAACGACATTTGTGAAAAGGAAATTTCCAACAAAAAAATGTACATCATTTTATTTTTACTTCAATTGTTATTGTACCTGAGTTTTTTAATGTACTTCACTCCCACCCCCTCTACCAGTAAACTTCCAACCGCTCTCCATAGAGAAGCAAGCGTACACAGTCAAAGTCGCCTTACGGTCATAGTAAACACAAACAGTACTGAGTTAGTGAGTATAGTACGTTCCAGAAATATGTTCGCTTTCAATGTTGAATCATATTCTCGCACAGGTGCTGTCGTCCGTTAGCCTATGTCGCATTCTGGTTTCCTCCACCCGCTTCTGCTCGTCCCTCTGTAAAGGCTAGTGGCTGGGCTGTCTTAGCTCTTTTCTGAAAACATTAATTTCTGTCAGGAATTGGACGTCTACTTAATATTATACAACTGTTTAAAATGACTTAAATAAAAGGGCCTCGTTAATTAACGGTCAAGTGATTTCCCTCCTTTCTACGACCCTGCGGCAAAGCATGTCTGAGTAATTTTATCTTTTCTGATCGGAAAGAAGTGAAGATTCAATTTACAGTATGTAAGGTACTCTATTATAGAATAGGTACAGAATTATTTCAACATGAGTTACTAGTATGAAGGACGAAACTGGTAATTGGAATTAGGTACAATAGTCTATAGTGCAATAATATGCAAAAAAGAACTGAAGCCTATATCGAAATCAACGGCCACCATTTTCAAAATTGTGTTTAAATATCCATATTATGATATTATTTTTCAATTTAACTTCATTCTCTATATTGTACGCTAATGTGCTGTAGACAGTATAATGTAGGCCTACACTGCATAATGAATACGTCAGAATGGACAGCTCAGTTCGTGAGTAAAAACACTTGTTAATACAGTACTGTATTTTTATTAAAGAAAAACCTAATGAAAATTATCAAACTCAAAATCGCGATGTTTCCTGCTTTACGTAAATGGATGAACTACTTTTCGTCCCTCGTATACCTAGTAAAGTGATTTTTTGTATTTTACGCCAGTATCATCGAACTCCATTCGTGGAAAGGGGTAGCAAACAGTATTTCCGGTTCTCAACCATTAATCCAAAGGTATAGCCTGTTTATTTTTACTAACATTTCTAATATTAACCTGGCTATACCTTTGGATCAACGATTAAGAACCGGAAACACCGTTTGCTACCTCCTTCCACGACTGGAGTTCGATGATACTGGCGTAATATACAAACAAATCACTTTACTAGGTATAGGTTGAAGAAAAGTAGTTCATCCAGTTACGTAAACTAGGAAATGTCGCGATTTTGGGTTTGATAATTTTCATTAGGTTTTTGTTTCATCAAAATACAGTACAGTATTAATAACGAGTGTCTTTACTCACAAACTGAGCTTTCCATGCGGACGTATTCATTATGCAGTGTATATTATACTGTCTACAACACATTAGCGTACAATATAGAGAATGAAGTTAAATTGAAAAATAATCATAATATGGATATTTAAACACATTTTTGAAAATGGTGGCCGTTCAGTTCAATACAGGCTTCAGTTCTAATGTGCATATTATCGCACTATAGACTATTGTACCTATTTCCAATAACTAGGTTCGTACTTCGTATCAGTAACTCATGTTGAAATAATTCTGTATCTACTCTATAAAAGAGACTTTACGTACTGTAAATTCAATCTTCACTTCTGCCCGATCCGAAAATATAAAATTACTCAGACTTGCTATCTACTGTCCGTCCAAGTGGTTATATCGTAGGGTCATAGAAAGGGAGGAAATCACGTAACAGTTAATTACTTAACGAGGCCCTTTTATTTAAGTTATTTTAAACAATTGTATGGGTAGGCCCTATAATATTACGTAGACGTCCAATTCCTAACAGAAATTAATGTTCTCAGAAAAAAGCTAAGACAGCCCAGCCACTAGCATTTACAGAGAGGCGAATTGAAGCAGGTGGGGGAAACCGGGATGCGACGTAGGAAAATGGAAAATGATACAATATTGAAAGCTCTTTCGTCACTGGAAAACGCGAACATATTTTTGGAACGTATTGTTTACTATGACGGTAAGGCTACTATACCTCGTAAGGTTTATCTTATCTCAGTAGCAATAAAACCAAGTCACTTCAAATGAGGGTGGAGATTATAGGAGGGTTGTAAATTTTCAGTATTCCTTTCAAAACCTTGTTATTGTGCAGGCTACCGGAACTCAATTTCTTGAAAGACAAGCTCAGTGACGGAACTACACAGTACAAAGAGAGATATTTTGTAATTTTATTTTGCGCTACAGAATGTATCAACTGGTCCCTTCCGCCACTGGAGGGATGGACGGCATCGCTCCATTCCCCCATCGCCATAACAACACAGACGAAGTAAGACATATCTCCTTTCTCTCTCTTTTCACAGTGAGACAAGATACATCACACAGACTCTATGACTGTATATGCGGTCTTGGATCTGTGTGGAGGACGGTTGAACTTCATTAGTAGAAGGGGTGGGAATTAAGTATATTAAAAAATTCAGGTACAATAAAAATTGAAGTAAAAATAAAATGATGTCCCTGTATAAGCTGCAGTAGGTCTACAGTAAGACGGTGACTGTAATTATCGCGTGTGCCAATTAAAGGCCTACGCTCCTTCTAAACAACAGATTTCAGATTATGTCCAACATAATGTTGTTCTGCGACAAACAGATAAGCTCCTCTCCTCGTCTGTTTATCCACAGCTGCGGTGTAACCCGGATACAGCAAGGGTGAGTGGCAGGGAAGGGTGCCTTCATGGGGTGAGAGTGCCTCAAAGGAGCGCCGACTTTAAGTCACGCCACGTGAGAGAAATGGAGCTCGGAAATGTTTGTGGTGAAGTCGAGTAAAAAAGCAGGCATCACAAAGGCAACCTCAATCATAAGAATCTGCTGCGCTAGTTGGCATTCCTTGTTATTACCGCTCTTGTAGTGAGAGGTTAGAGCGATTACTTACACAGGCTCGGCCACAAAGCAGCGATTGCGATACATTTCAAAGTCAAACTCATTAATACAAACGTAATAGTAAACAATTGAGTAAAAACGACTGTTCCTCCCAATAAACAAGTTGAAATTTCATTACAACATCGAAACTGTTGTCCTCGGTCAACGGTAAGATTCTTGGTTTCAATCTCGCTTGAGGGCAACAAAAATCCTTACTGTGACTTCCTGAGTTAGTGTCGCACACAAGAAACAAATTTTCCTGAATGAGAGACCCTAGGAAACATTTACTGATGATATTCAGCTCTGATAGTCATCATCTTCACTTCACATTCAGTAGTCCAACATGGGAAGCGGAATTCTCGTCGCCGGAACTCTCGTCATTGTACCACCTAATCACTGCAATTTGTCACCCAGTGTTTTGGTCACTTCGACTTTTTGGTCATCCGATATTTTGGTCACCAGTACACATTTTCTTATAAATAATATTTATTTGGTAAGTAAAATATCCATTATATTGCACCATTCTGAGCTGCAATCTGTTGACAAATTAACATTTTTCATCTTGTTCCAAGTTGAAATGCAATAGCCATCTACTTCCGTCTACAGTTGTCTTATATTGATCATCAATAACTTCCAACTCAAGTACAGTATATGGCAAATTTTGTCTTCGTAGTTTTCGGACAGAAACCTTTCCGAGCTGGAGCCATGACTTGGATGTTCAGAAGTGTTTTCAATTATAAATGTTTTATCTGGAGTTAGGGTTTTATAGCGTTGCATCTTCTGTGCTGGTCACATCTCCAAACAACACCGGAATCTCGAACTTTATGTCTGGTATGCATATACCTTTGATGTATTACATAGTTTCTCAAAGCCCCTAATACTTCGAGTGAATCGAAATTCCCCTTCGTGTTGCTCCATCAAAACAATAAATTTGATAATAACGAAAATAAGTAAGAACGTCACCTTACACCTAAAATATTTTTGTCAAAAATTTATATGCGTAACCACGGAAACAAACTTATAATGACATTTAAATCTCATTATATTTATATGCGTAACCACGGAAACAACCTTATAATGACATTTAAATCTCATTATACTTATATGCGTAACCACAGAAACAACCTTACAATGACATTTAAATCTCATTATGCTTATATGCGTAACCACGGAAACAACCTTACAATGACATATTTAAGTCTTCATTATACTTATATGCGTAACCACGGAAACAACTTTATAATGACATATTTAAATCTTCATTATACTTATATGCGTAACCATGGAAACAATCTTAGAATGATACTTAAATCTCATTATATTTATATGCGTAACCACGGAAATAACCTTACAATGACATTTAACTCTCATTATACTTATATGCGTAACCACGGAAACAACCTTACAATGACATATTTAAGTCTTCATTATACTTATATGCATAACCACGGAAACAACATTACAATGACATATTTAAGTCATTATACTGGTATGCGTAACCACGGAAACAATCTCAGAATGATACTTAAATCTCATTATATTTATATGCGTAACCACGGAAACAACCTTACAATGACATTTAACTCTCATTATACTTATATGCATAACCACAGAAACAACCTTACAATGACATTTAACTCTCATTATACTTATATGCATAACCACGGAAACAACCTTACAATGACATATTTAAGTCTTCATTATACTTATATGCATAACCACGGAAACAACATTACAATGACATATTTAAGTCATTATACTGGTATGCGTAACCACGGAAACAATCTCAGAATGATACTTAAATCTCATTATATTTATATGCGTAACCACGGAAACAACCTTACAATGACATTTAATTCTCATTATACTTATATGCGTAACCACAGAAACAACCTTACAATGACATTTAACTCTCATTATACTTATATGCGTAACCACGGAAACAACCTTACAATGACATATTTAAGTCTTCATTATACTTATATGCATAACCACGGAAACAACATTACAATGACAAATTTAAGTCATTAAACTGGTATGCGTAACCACGGAAACAATCTCAGAATGATACTTAAATCTCATTATATTTATATGCGTAACCACGGAAACAACCTTACAATGACATTTAACTCTCATTATACTTATATGCGTAACCACAGAAACAACCTTACAATGACATTTAAATCTCATTATGCTTATATGCGTAACCACGGAAACAACCTTACAATGACATATTTAAGTCTTCATTATACTTATATGCGTAACCACGGAAACAACTTTACAATGACATATTTAAATCTTCATTATACTTATATGCGTAACCACGGAAACAATCTTAGAATGATACTTAAATCTCATTATATTTATATGCGTAACCACGGAAACAACCTTACAATGACATTTAACTCTCATTATACTTATATGCGTAACCACGGAAACAACCTTACAATGACATATTTAAGTCTTCATTATACTTATATGTGTAACCACGGAAACAATCTTAGAATGATACTTAAATCTCATTATATTTATATGCGTAACAACGGAAACAACCTTACAATGACATTTAACTCTCATTATACTTATATGCGTAACCACGGAAACAATCTTACAATGACATATTTAAGTCTTCATTATACTTATATGCATAACCACAGAAACAACATTGCAATGACATATTTAAGTCATTATACTGGTATGTGTAACCACGGAAACAATCTCAGAATGATACTTAAATCTCATTATATTTATATGCGTAACCACGGAAACAACCTTACAATGACATTTAACTCTCATTATACTTATATGCATAACCACGGAAACAACCTATTAAATCTCATTAATTTTTTTCAATAAAACATTAAAAATATTATTAAATGTAATCGGTGGCCAGAACGCCGGTGACTAAAATGTAATCGGTGACAAGAAGGTATAATGACGACATCTCCGGTGACGAGAATTCCTAGACTCGTCCAACATAATCACTGCATAGAATTCTTCACACTTTCAGATTAATAGGAGTCAAATAGGATCACCAGCTACACCTAGACGGCTTTGCAACGAGCAAACTAATTAGCTTTTCGTACAATCTTAACGGCAAGTTTAAATTATCGTGGCTCTGTAAATTTATATGAGTATGGTCGTGTCCTTAAAACTGTGCAAATATGATTCTGAAAGTTGTCACGAAGACATGTCAATAGAATTTAGTCGGTGATATGTAAATGTCTGCTTATTTTAAAGTGTTGGACGCGGAATCAAAGGTCTGAGGGTAAAAACAGGAGGAGAAGAAAAAGTTTAAATTATTTGGTATGTTTCAGGTGTTTATGACTATGCAAGTAAAGATATCTGGTTGAGAAAAGATGAGAAGTTGAAAGATATCCAAGTTACAGGAAGATTTCTATTAATTGTCTGTGAAAGGCACGCGCTACTGAAGGAGATGACTGGACAGAACGCATTAAGACGTCAGGAAACAAGAGAAACTGAGAAAATATGATCAGAACTGAAGATGCGACCAAAATAAAATTCAGGGAAAGTGTTTATTGGGTCCAATTTATTCAGTTGGAAGAGTAAAACGTTTAGAGAAATTATTATAATAATTAATAAGCTTACACGAAAATTTAGTTTTGCATTTCATTCGGGGAATGGTCTTACAATAGTTATGTTATAACTATATAAGGTGAGAGAAGATGAAAAATTGAAGAAAATGTTCTTGTTTATATTTATAATCGAATGAATTCATTCATTCATTTATTTTATTCCATAGATCTTACATGAGCAATGAAGCTTTAAGATGTGGAACAGGTCAGAATTTTACAATATTACAATTCAATTTTTACAAATTTTTATAGTTTTACAATATAGTAATTTTCTACAATTTTTACGATTTTGTGCAATTTTTTACAATATTTTGGCGAGATGTAGTGAGATGAGGTGAGGTCCCAGGATTCGCCAAAATATTACCCGGCATTTGCCTTTGGGTTGGGAAAAACCTCGGAAAAACCCAACCAGGTAATCTAATCAAAGGGGTTGATGCCGAGGACTCGCCATAGACCATCCAGCTTCAGTCCCACGGCTGTGGAAAACCTCGGAAGAAACAAAGACCAAAGGGGGATCCAGCCCAAGCCCGAACGCAGCTCCGGATCAGCAGCCCAGCGAGTCTGCCGATTGAGCTACATCTATGGCTCTACTAAAAGTATACAATACATAGCCAATCAGATTATTAAATTTACAAACGCAAACGATCATTCATCAGTTGAGCTATATGCATAACACAAAACAAGTAAGTGAATTAAATTTAAGGCATAAACACCCAATCAGTTGTGATATACAGAAATTGATAATACATATCATGCAAACTACTTCAAATTACAAACACAAACAATTTATCAATAGAGCTATATAGATTACTATTCAATTTAAAGCATATACAATTCATCAGCCAAAACTATACAAATATATACCATACAAAGTAGCATACTTTCATTGGAATTGATAAGACTAAGGGAGGTAGAAGTGTAATGATTCCTCAATCGTCAATACAAGGAGGTTAGTACAGCTCGAGAGGCGAGACTTGGCATGTGAACTGCGAGAGAGGGAAAAGGATAGGAGATCAGAAAGAAAGTTTGTTTCGGTTTGGTTAATATTAGATCAATCTATCGACAGGAAAATTCTATTCAGACTAGGACCTTATTTTCCCCCTCCATACTCACTGGCGATACAGCTACAGTGCGTGATAAGGTCACAGGACAGGTCTTGCCTCCCCAACTATAGTTAGATTTGTAGGAAAAGATAAACACAACATTCGTTTGATAAGAAGCCAAGTTCTTGTGGGTCGTTCTGGAATTGTGGTGAAGAGAAATATGTTTTTGATTATCTTTAAGATTAGAATCGTGCTCTTCTAGTCCACTGAAAATTGAAATATTCGAGTTTAAACTAGGATGGAGTACTGAAAAGAAGCATACACTATGTAGGTTACTAGATGGCTGCATTAGAAGATTTTGCTCGATCACGACAATGGTTAGCAGATAGGATTCTAGGAATGAGTCCCGTTTGCTCGACTTGAATTCACCCAGAGAGTGGTAATCAGGGCACAACTTTCAGCATCATAGGTTTAGTTCAGACCTGCAGAACTGTAGCTCCTCAGAGCGACTGCCTTCGTACACCTTCTACCCCATCCACCTTTTCTACCAGTGTGGTCATAGCGTTCTACAATATCAATATCAAAATCTACAATATTGTCGCGGCGGCTGGTACACAATACGCATACTGCAGTTTGAAAAGAACTGGAACATGACATAATCTAAATCCGTAAAATGATACTACTTCCAAAGGAAATGGGAATATGAATATTTTGTTGTTGAAGAAGACGAAAGAATTGCTTATTTACTGTATCCCATTCAATTTATTTCTATTCGTCATTTCAACATTAAACGAAATTTCAACAAAGCCCATATTAAGAGTTATGGAATAGGCAAACTTTCGGGTAAGTTTATTACGAACTATATATTGATTATTTATTTATATAACTACTGTTGAATTAAGGACATCACTCGTTGTATTCATTTTGTATTGAAATGAATAATGACATTTATATTAACTTTCAAGGTACATTAATTAAATGCTACAAATTTATGTTTCTGTAGGTGATTATACCAGGAACGTTTTGGAAAATCTAAAGCAGACTAAGTGCAAAGAAATTTCAAAGAAACTATCGACAGAAAATCTAGCATAATCGTAAACCTTGATACGACATAACGCATTATAAATACAATGACTTTATTACAATCCGTTTTTAAAAGTACACTGCCGCCACTGATGGACCTACCACACGCAAAGAATGTTAACAACTCTACGCACAAATCGATTATTCCCAATAGAAGTGGAGTGACGCTAACGTCATATTTCTCCTATTTACGGGTTCTGCAGGCCTGGTTTAGTTAAATCTCTTTCTAAGTTCAGTACAATTCTATGTTTCTTACAGGTTTCTTTCTTTTGCTATGCCTCTTTTCTCGTCATACCAATTTTGTCTGCGAGTTTCCCGTTTGCAATGAATTTCTTAAAAACATTTTCGCTTACCTGCAATAACTGCAGCAATTTCTTCATCCCAGACTCTGAGCATCTTTTTCCTACACAATCTCTCTTTTGTTCCTAAATCTTCATTGCTGCTTGTTTTAAAATTTAGACTATAGTTTTCCCACTCTTGTTCTATTGAATCTAACAGGGGCGTAGTGTCTATGGATGTGGTGGAAGCGTTGCTTACCCTTTTATTTTTAGAGGAAAGTTTTGTTTATTTATATACAGATAAGGTAATTATTATCATACTCGTAGGTTTTAGTTCGAACTTTAGGGTTAATATAGAAATTAGATTTACTTTAAATGTTATTTTAAGTGATCGTGCTTCATTTAATTTAGGATGCTCCTTGTTAATTTTATTGTGACAGCGGCCTCGGGATTCGAACGCGCGTCCGACAGGGGAGGCTGCAGCCAGGCAAACTGTTGGGGACGGACGTAAGGGGAACGACGGCACGCTGGGCCGCGGCAGAGAGGGGGAAGTAAAGCAACTGCGACTGAGGGGGAGAAATCCAGAGAAGTTTCAGGAAGCGCCATCCTCTCGATCGTTCGCGAAATCGTAGTTTCTGGTAACTATGGTTTAGTGATAAATAGGAGACGCGAAGAAGGAGCCAGTCAGTTGTTAGTATTGGACAGAGAGTGAATCAGCAGCGCCCAGGAGTCTAGGATTCGTCACACGAGTGAACTTGAGCAGCGTCCAGGAGGAAGGAACGCAGTTGGAAGACTTGAGTTCGAGTGCAGTGGACTGTCCCCGGAAGTCCTGAGTTCGAGTGCAGTGGACTGTCTCTACTGCGTGTTCAGTTCAAAGTGTGTAATGGCTCGCTGTATATCGTCATGTGGCTAGCCAGTGAGCCTAGAGAATTCAATCTTCCTACACTCCCGCAGAGGCGTATTACCTAAATGCGAGAGAAGTTGCCTAGCAAGTACGGCGTTCATTCTGAAGTACGCAGAGTCCGTGGATACCCACGGACTCTGGAAGTACGTACCGATACGTGCGGTAACGCCGGTAGTGACAGGAATGTGAACTGTTTAGAAACATATACTGAGGTGAGTTTTTTTCTTACTGTTGGGATATGGCGAGAGGATTAAGACGATTACTTACGTATTTGTTGACATTAACTTCGACGGTCAACATGGACACGGAGCATTTGATTTGGGTTGTAGAATATTGCGGTATGCAACGGAAGATTAACAAATACCCTGTGTACGACTTGCCCGCGCAAAACACAGTTCGAAAGAGGTTATGGTAGCACACAGACTTTACAGACCGCCATCTGTCGCTACGACGTTCAAGTTATACCGTACACGTTCTCAAGTTCAGATTGAACGCCTTGATTAATAGGCAACTTCTCGGACATAAAAGCTGAAACTCGCTTCAAATCGCTGACTCACAACAGTGACGTCATGATACATTTTGAAACGAACACCCAGTAGAAGTCTTGGGTTCGATATACCGTGAACTTGAGTGAATGAGCTAGAAGAACTAGCCAAGGCAACGAACTGTGAACTGACAGTTCTGTTTTGTAAATAGTGCTCTGTGAACATTAGTTAAGATTAGCAGTACATTGTTGTTCTCAATAATTCAAGTAAATTGTCATTGTCGTCTGTGGAGTGCAATAACGAATACTGTGTTGCTGTGTGGAGTGGAAATCCCATTGTTGACGGGAGTGTTTAAATTCAATTATAGGGAGTGATTATTGTTGTGAGAATAAAAAGTACATTATTGTTTTGAAATGAAAGTCACATTATTATATTATTATTTATTGTTATTATTATTATTATTTGTTATTAGTATTTTATTATTAGTAGTATTATTATTAATTTATTTTAATTGTATTTCTTATTAATTGTGTTTATTATTAGTTGTCATACCAACTCTAGGCGAACTTATGGGATAACGGTGTCAATACTCCACACAACATTACGATCTTAGCGTGTTAATTCAAGTTTGTAAATAATTTTATTCCTATCTTATTGTGTATTTGGAAATAAAGTAATTATATAAAACTAGTGGGCTGAAATAACAATAGCTGCTTGCATATTGGATGACTATTTAAAATATACAATTATACTAAAAAATAAAGCAACAAGGAACACAATACATTTGTACAATGTAATTGAAGGTAGCAATTCGATCAAAACACAATTTTTTGTACAAAATCTAACTTGACATGCGAAAAAACCTGAGTCAAACACAACTTACTTACAACAAATAGCTTTTAAGGAACCTGCAGATTCATTGCCGCCTTCATATAAGCCCGTCATCGGTCCCTATCCTGTGCAAGATTAATCTAGTATCATCATATCCCACCTACCTCAAATCCATTTTAATATTATCCTCCCATCTACGTCTCGGCCTCGCCAAAGGTCTTTTTTCCCCCCGGCCTCCCAACTAACACTCTATATGCATTTCTATATTCGCCCATACGTGCTACATCCACAACACTGATCAAAAAACTTATTTTGACACAATTAGAATGAGGCTTACTGTATATTACAACAATATTTCTTTGTAAACAGTGTTTTTTATATATAATATATCAACATCTTGGCCTTCTTTACCCCTCTGATTTACACTACAGGTCAAAAGTTTCTATTTAGTTGTTCCGATGTATCTGTATATTGAAATAAAGTATATACTGTAGTTGTTTTCATAGCTGATCAAAAACTTTTGACCGGTACTGTATATAAACTTCTTGAGGTTTAAAGTACCCTCCAATTAAAAAACGCTTCAAATAAAAGTTGTAGTTATTTATATGAAAGTGACAAACTCTTTTCACTTCATATTGCAATCTTGGCTGTGACCAACAATTGAACATCGTGATAAATAGGTGCAAAGCATATTTTCGCGTCACATAAAATGGCGTTGAACGAACGAAACCAATTCCTTCTTGATACGCATACGTCATTACGAACAAAGAAAAGTGAAGCCTTACGAACGAAACATAAGCCTTCTTTATAAGCATTTCTTGTTATATTTGTTAAATTATAAGATTTATAAACAAATGTTTCAAGTTTTCAGTATTTTTGCAAATTTAATGAGTTAATAACGAATCGAATGAGACATTTCCCATCGTGATAGGCGCTGTAGTTTTCTCAACATTTTGCGTAAGCAACGAAATTATACAGATACTTAACTACTAAATCTTTTACTACTTACTAAAATTAATTGTGCTTGAGGAATAGCGTTATACAGCAAAAGTTAAATGATGATACGGTATACAATACAATGAAAATTGCGACGATCATCTAAAAAATATAAATGAACGTTTACTAGGGAAAGGGGGTAAAACAATATCGAAATAAAACATGTTTAGAAGAAACAGCGTAAAACTTCAATGAAAAAAGAAGGAAATAAAAATCAGAAAAGGGAACATCTGCGTCTGAGTTCAAACTGTACTTCAACATTTTCATTGGCAGTTAGCACAGTCTGTCATCTCGTCAGGAAACACTTCTAATGCGTCCAAATATTTCCTTTTCGTAGGTAACTTTATTGAGAACTTTTGAACTGCTTTATTTACGGCGCTGGTGTTTCTGACATCTTCATTTCCCTTTAGGAGTCGAAATATGACTATGTTACAGCTTAAAGAAAGTGTAAGTTTAGATCATATCTTTAAAATTCGTAGCTTTTGAATTATTTTGATTGACTTCTAACACAAAATGCATCATGACTGGTATAGGCCGTGCATTTTACGATTAATCTCCCGTTACAAACGAGTCCGCTATGCAGGAGGAATATCACAACGATCATAGTCTGACCATTCTGTAAATATGCACCAGCTAATTATTTTCTAACAAAAACTGACTTACTTGGAAACATTGTAATCGGAAAACTGACATTAGAATTTGTGTAGCTTATGTGCAAATTATCACACTTTACAGCTCAACAAATTATAACAGCATCTAGAAGAGCAGTGTTCAGATCCTGATTCATAATTATGGAAATTATAAAAAAATATTATTATTATTATTATTATTATTATTATTATTATTATTATTATTATTATTATTATTCTGATGTTGTGGGTTCCATCGCGGCCCAGGTTGATGGCATTTAATTGTGCGTAAATGTGACAAGCTCATGTCAGTAGATTTACTGGCATTAGGGTTGCCAACTTTTTTTGAAGAAAATAAGGGAGACTAAGGAATCACATTTAAAATATACAAATTTTCGGTTAAGTTACTAAAAAAAAATTTATTCTACACTTCGGCAGCTAGGCTTAAATTAAGAGTATTTTGAGATAGATTTTTCGCATAATAGTTGAAGTCGACTGCAGTTTTCAGTTCTGATTTGATTAAATGTGTCGTGTTTCTGTTTCAAACATCTATCCAATTATTGTTCAACAGATGAAACACCCTTTTTGTATGAACATTACTACTTGGTATGCTTAGAACAAAACTAGCCAGTTTTTTTTTTTTTTTTTTTTTTTTTTTTTAACATAAGACGGTTTGATTTTAAACGAGTGAGCACTAAAACCCATTCTTGGCAAGCATTACGTTCTATAAAGACTGCATATTTTAATGCATCTTTTGAACAACAAAATTCATCATATAATCAATTATCATTCACGGTAAAATCAAATGTTTAGAATAAACATTTTTACATTATGAAAAAATGAGGAAGAAAAATGCTCGAAGAGAAAAATAATACGGGAGCTGGGAGACTTAAAATTAGAGCAAGATCTGAGTTTTGTTTTATCTTCTCAATTAATGTTTCACAGGACTATTCCTTCTGTCAAAATTGTGTTCAATAATTATTATTGTTGAAAAGTTGCACTTCATATGGGTGTCATTTCTCTCATTGCATCAACTTTCATACTGATGCTCAACTGACATATTCAAGTACCTCCTGTCTTGTAGATTTATGCAGATCTTGGATAAATAACATCATAATTATGGAGGACATTTTCTTCTTCTATAATTGTCTTCTGTTTTCCAGATTTTGACTTATTCTTTACGCTTACAGTTAATTGAAATTTTGCATTAGTTTCAAAACTGTTTATCATGTTATATTTCTATCAGAGTGTATTACTATTATTATTATTATTATTGTTATTATTATTATTATTATTATTATTATTATTATTATTATTATTATTATTATTATTATTATTATTATTATTATAGAATATGCCATTAGGAAAGTCCATGATAACAGAGAGGGTTTAGAATTGAACGGGTTACATCAGCTTCTTGTCTATGCGGATGACGTGAATATGTTAGGAGAAAACCCTCAAACGATTAGGGAAAACACAGAAATTTTACTTGAAGCAAATAAAGCAATCGGTTTGGAAATAAATCCCGAAAAGACAAAGTATATGATTATGTCTCGTGACCAGAATATTGTACGAAATGGAAATGTAAAAATTGGAGATTTATCCTTCGAAGGGGTGGAAAAATTCAAATATCTTGGAGCAACAGTAACAAATATAAATGACACTCGGGAGGAAATTAAACACAGAATAAATATGAGAAAGCCTATTATTATTCGGTTGAGAAGCTTTTATCATCCAGTCTGCTGTCAAAAAATCTGAAAGTTAGAATTTATAAAACAGTTATATTACTGGTTGTTCTTTATGGTTGTGAAACTTGGACTCTCATTTTGAGAGAGGAACATAGGTTAAGGATGTTTGAGAATAAGGTGCTTAGAAAAATATTTGGGGCTAAGAGGGATGAAGTTACAGGAGAATGGAGAAAGTTACACAACACACAACTGCACGCATTGTATTCTTCACCTGACATAATTAGGAACGTATCAAATATGAATGAGGTCTCGCCCACCTCGTACTTAATGGTATAATTAGGAACATTAAATCCAGACGTTTGAGATGGGCAGGGCATGTAACACGTATGGGCGAATCCAAAAATGCATATAGAATGTTAGTTGGGAGGCCGGAGGGAAGAAGACCTTTGGGGAGACCGAGACGTAGATGGGAAGATAATATTAACATGGAATTGAGGGAGGTGGGATATGATGATAGAGACTGGATTGGTCTTGCTCAGAATAGGGACCAATGGCGGGCCTATGTGAGGGCGGCAATGAACCTCCGGGTTCCTTAAAAGCCAGTAAGTAAGTAAGTATTATTATTATTATTATTATTATTATTATTATTATTATTATTACTATTATTACTATTATTATTTATTTCTTTTTCATGGCAGAGTGTAAGAGAAGGCTTTAACCCTTACCTCTGCCAGAATAAATGAAGATCTTAATAATAATAATAATAATAATAATAATAATAATAATAATAATAATAATAATAATAATAATAAACTAAATTAAATTGAAATATATTATGTTTTATTAAACGATGCTCGCAACTGCCGAGGTTATATCAGCGTCTCCAGTGTGCCGGAATTTTGTCCCGCAGGAGTTCTTTTAGATGTCAGTTAGGGTTGCCAACCATATTTCCCGGGTTCTCCCGTATTTGCTCCTAATTTTAATAGTCTCCCGGGTCCCATATTATTTTTCTCTTCGAGCATTTTTCTCCCTTATTTTTGTATAATGTAAAAGTGTTTATTCTAAACATATGATTTTGTCATGAATGATGATATATTATATGTTGAATCTTTTTTTTTCAATAGGTGCGTTGAAATATGCAGTCTTCATAAAACATAAAGCTTGCCAAGAATGGGTTTTAGTGCTCACTCGTTTAAAATCAAACCGTTTTAATGTTATAAATTTGAAAAAACTGGCTAGTTTTGTTCTAAGCATACAAAGTAGTAATACTCATACAAAAAAGGTGTTTCATCTCTTGAGCAATAATTGGACAGATGTTCGAAACAAGAGCATGACACATTTAATCAAATCAGAGCTGAAAACTGCAGTCGGTCTCAACTATTTCGCGAGAAAAAATCTATCTAAAAATGCTCTTAATTTAAGCCTAGCTGCCGAAGTGTAAAATAAAGTTGTTTTTTAGTAACTGGACCCAATAACTTGTCTATTTTATATTGACATTTTGTCGATTCCTTAGGTCTTCCGTATTTTCTTAAAAAAAAAAAAAAAATTGGCAACTCTAGATGAGGCACATTTCTCTTTAAATAACAATTAAATCGTCACGGAATGAATTGTTCTTTCTCATTTCCTTACAGCCCGGATCTGGTATCTTCTATCACATTTTTGTCCCCTTCAGGAATACACTTCACGGTCGCTACTTTGCGGGCAACAACTAGCTGAAAGGAAGTTTTCTTATTAACCTTTAGAATCTCAGCAAGGAATTTTTCGGTAAGTTATTGAAATACAGCATCTCATTCACAAATAACTCATGTACATAGAAAATTACGTTGAGTTCACTTCGTAGAATAAATTGATTAGTTGGCACATGCGCACACACAGCGTTCTCAGAAAGTCTGTATGGACAGATTTAGCGGGAATACAGCAAAACTGGTCCATTTTTTTTTTTGTAGAAGGAAATTTAATCTCTGGTATATTCGTATTCTATTAATAATTTAAAAATTACTTTTTTTTCTCTCATACCGTTTAATGAAATGTAGGTCAGAAAAAGTGTAATATATTTCAATAAATTTGATAGAGTGATATTGTTATACATCTGGTAAGATAGCCTGAAAATTTCGCAAATCTAACTCAAATAGGTTTTTTTAGAAAGTAACTTACTAATATCTTGAATATATTACATACATACATACATACATACATACATACATACATACATACATACATACATACATACATACATACATACATACATACATACAGGGTGATTCAGTGACTATGTTACAAACTCTTAGGGATAATAGAGGATACAATTATGAACAACTTTTATGTAGGAACCTATGTCTGGAAACAATACAAGGCTAGATATGTTAGGCAGTGCAACCAGTTGGAATCGAACTCAAGGCCATCCTTTTGAAGTTTCGTTGCAGACAACCATTCCTGCAAACGTTGGTGATTTCTCAAAAACGTGGTATGAGCCAGTTGGCATGGTAAATATTATATTTTGACTGATTAAATCGTGTAACTTTTCCCGCAACTTGCTGATATGCATTTTATTTATGAAAGAGTAAAAGGCAATGGAGGGAGAGTCGCAAGGTTTAATCAGTCAAAATATCATTTAGGTTGCCAACTAGCTTATACCATGTTTATGAGAAATCCAGTAGCGGCTGGTGGTCAAAATAATGAGTGTGCTACAATCTCTATATCGGCCTACTGTAGAGGCATACACTTATGTATTTATCTTAATTTGAGACTCGCCTAGTGACGAAATATGAAGCCCATACGACGTTCTTTCGTACTGCAGAACTTGTCATTTGGTGTTAAACCCCTCCATCTTGGACATCATACACTTTTCTATTGACAATATTGCAAGAACAGTGAAACGATCCTGGGACATAGGGTTCCTTAAAAACGTTTTTATGCGTTTCAAACAAGAAAAACATCTTTCTGGTTCAGCAGTGGTCATTGGTGTTGTAACCAAAATATTTTAACAACTTCGTTACTTCACATAATGGATCTTGTAAATTAGACTATGTATTGTGACAATTGAACAGCTCCATCTATATTTCGGAAGTCGGGTCTTCCGTATAGAAATCCAAGTTGTATCTGGAACACTCTTTTGTTCAGTATAGTATACTGTAGCTGTTGACAGCAACTTTAAGTGGTAAATGGCAGCACCAGTCGGACACTTGAATTACCAAATATATTTTAAATAGTTCGAGTTCCTCCACAAACAAGCATTCTTTCGTTACGCTTTACTTTTGCAGTCTCCAAGCAGTGTTGTGCTGAAGCTGACTATAGCACTTTCCCGCGTAAAAATAGCCAATCAGAGCAGTGATTTCTGCTTCGCACATGCGCGTAACTGTCTACATTTTCATTTGGACTTGTGAGTAGCACAACGATCCCCCTGAGGCACCAAAGAGCGAAGAGCGAAGACTAAACACTTCATAACGCGTCATGAACGTAACCACGGGAAATTGCCAAATGACAGATCAAATACTATGGTATTACAAATACATTATTTGAGCAAAAATTATGATTGTGCTGTAGCACTGTAGCACATAAGGACGGGCCGCCCCTGGAGAAATCACCAACGTTTGCAGGAACAGGTCATCTGCAAGTAAACTTTAAAAAGGATGGCCTTGAATTTAGGCTGAAAACTACATTCAAAGGATGATCTTTTTTCTCGGTCTTCAGTTTGTTTTGTGATAATATTGTTGCTAATATTATAATAATTGTTGATAATATTATAATTATGATGATAGAATAACTTGTTAATATAATTATTTATCTTGTTCGATTCCAACTGGTTGCACTGATTAACATATCTATGCTCGTAATTACTAAACGGAACGTTTCGAGACATAGGTTCCCACATAAAAGTTGTTCATAATTGTCTCCTCTATTATCCCTAAGAGTTTGTAACATAGTAACTGAATCACCTTGTATATAAATTTTCAGAAAACCATCAACTCTCGTTAAACACACCTTTGTGTCATATTTCAGTCTGCTGACAATATTTTACCAATTCCGAATAGGTCCTGTAATGTTTTTGGTGAAAACATTAGCTATGAAAAACAGATTTTTCTGAATATTTCGCTTTCTGCTATCATTCGTATTCTATCATCTCCCATTATCTCAGTATCACTGAACAATTTGTGTAGTATAGATGAGTTCAAAAGTAGAATTTTAGACGAATCTCAATTTGAATTCCATATAGTTTAAATCCTTGAAAATCCTGCCTTCGATGTACCAAAGTATATTTTCAAGAACATAAATGATCATGAGCAACTGAGGGAAAATCTCAGGAACATAAATGATCATAACTGAGGGAAAATCTCAGGAACGTAATAATGATTACAAGTAACCGAGAAAAAATCTGAGGAACATAAAATTATCGTAAGTTAATTTAGGAAAATCTCAGGAACGTAATAGTGATTACAAGTAACCGAGAGAAAATCTGAGGAATTTAAATTATCGTAAGTAACTTGGGAAAGTCTCAGGAACGTAATAATGATTACAAGTAACCGAGAGAAAATCTGAGGAATACAAAATTATCGTAAGTAATTTAGGAAAATCTCAGGAACGTAATAATGATTACAAGTAACCGAGATAAAATCTGAGGAATATAAAATTATTGTAAGTAACTTAGGAAAATCTCAGGAACGTGATAATGATTACAAGTAACCGAGATAAAATCTGAGGAATATAAAATTATTGTAAGTAATTTAGGAAAATCTCAGGAACGTGATAATGATTACACGTAACCGAGAGAAAATCTGAGGAATACAAAATTATTGTAAGTAATTTAGGAAAATCTCAGGAACGTGATAATGATTACAAGTAAGCGAGAGAAAATATCAGAAACATAAATTTATCGTAAGTAAATTTAGGAAAATCTCGGGAACGTAATAATGATTACAAGTAACCGAGAGAAAATCTGAGGAATATAAAATTATCGTAAGTGACTTAGGAAAGTCTCAGGAACGTAATAATGATTGCAATTAACCGAGAGAAAATCTGAGGAATATAAAATTATCGTAAGTAACTTGGGAAAGTCTCAGGAACGTAATAATGATTACAAGTAACCGAGATAAAATCTGAGGAATATAAAATTATTGTAAGTAACTTAGGAAAATCTCAGGAACGTGATAATGATTACAAGTAACCGAGAAAAAATCTGAGGAATATAAAATTATTGTAAGTAATTTAGGAAAATCTCAGGAACGTGATAATGATTACACGAAACCGAGAGAAAATCTGAGGAATAGAAAATTATCGTAAGTAACTTTAGGAAAATCTCAGGAACGTAATAATGATTACAAGTAACGGAGAGAAAATCTGAGGAATATAAAATTATCGTAAGTAACTTATGAAAATCTCAGGAACGTAATGATTACAAGTAACGGAGAGAAAATCTGAGGAATATAAAATTATCGTAAGTGACTTAGGAAAATCTCAGGAACGTAATAATGATTACAAGTAACCGAGAGAAAAACTCAGAAACATAAAATTATCGTAACTTAGGAAAATCTCAGGAACGTAATGATTACAAGTAACGGAGAGAAAATCTGAGGAATATAAAATTATCGTAAGTGACTTAGGAAAATCTCAGGAACGTAATAAGGATTACAAGTAACCGAGAGAAAATCTGAGGAATATAAAATTATCGTAAGTAACTTAGGAAAATCTCAGGAACGTAATAAGGATTACAAGTAACCGAGAGAAAATCTGAGGAATATAAAATTATCGTAAGTAACTTAGGAAAATCTCAGGAACGTAATGATTACAAGTAACGGAGAGAAAATCTGAGGAATATAAAATTATCGTAAGTGACTTAGGAAAATCTCAGGAACGTAATAAGGATTACAAGTAACCGAGAGAAAATCTGAGGAATATAAAATTATCGTAAGTAACTTAGGAAAATCTCAGGAACGTAATAAGGATTACAAGTAACCGAGAGAAAAACTCAGAAACATAAAATTATCGTAAGTAACTTAGGAAAATCTCAGGAACGTAAATGATCATAATTAACTGAGGACAAATCTTAGAAACACAAATGATCATATGTAACTGAGGGAAAATCTCAGGAACTTATAACGAACTTGTCCAAACTTTAAATCCCTGATCTATCCAATATTTAGCCAACACCGTACAAGTCTATTAGACTACATGGTTTTCGGAAGAGGAATAGGTGAAGAGATATCCCTATTGTATTCCCAATTCCACCTCGTCTCTATACGTTTCTCGGAAGTTGCTGACATGCGAGGGAACAGGGGAGAATAATTAACCAGAAAGACAGACAGGCAGGCAGACAGACAGACTTATCAGTCTAGAAAATAAAAGGCAGCGACAAAAGCAGGGGGCTGAACAAGTGTACCGGTTCGGAACGGTTTTGTGTCGGCTAGCAAATGAGCAATTAGTGAGGCCATTTTGTTGGGACGACGATCACTTCGCCGTGTCAGGCCCGCTGATCCAAAGCCTCCTCGAACAAACGAGATGCCAAACACAGATTTAGCCCGCAGTAATAATAGTCACCGCTCTCAGCACATTCTTCTTCTTACATCAATCTTAGTGGCTCGTTTATTCCGCTAGATACCTCAAATCCGATCAAATACCGCACAAAAAAAGAAGCCAAGACTTCCAACTGTATTTATAGCAGTCATGCGGACTTACGCTTCCGTTCATAAAACTTTTTAATGTCAAGGTTCTTGAACTTCGATTTGGGATTTAATTCTTTGCATCCTCAAATGAATTTAGTATAGCTTATTTATGTTACATATGTAACATATCAACAATTCAACGTTTTTACTTTAATTGAGAAAACGTCGAAATATGAATCTTTCTTAACAAAATTTAGAATTGGAAATACACCCCATGTTTCCACTTACACTTATACGAATATATAAATAAACAAGCGGACAAATAAGTAAGTGCAGGTAATATGTTGTTCATAAACAGTTGACTAAGCAATGGCGTTCGTGATCACTAGGGCTAGGATTTTGATGAAATTGCATTTTTTTTTTCTAGTAAGCCAGAAACATAGCTGCTTTAGTATTTATGTGTTATGTGATAAACTGAGTGTTTTAAGACATATTTGTTAGAGCATTATTTTGCATTTTGTGCCTATTACAACTCATAAGAGCATCTTTTGTTTTATTCGGATATTTTTGAGGCATTTTCATTTAATTTTGGCCATAAATCCCAATTATTAATATAAAATAATGTTTATCTCCTTTGATATTTTGTCTACATATTTTGTCCATTAATACCATTATTTTCTTACTTGGTTATTTAATGACGCTGTATCAATTACGAGGTTATTTAGCGTCGATAGAATTGGTGATAGTGATATGATATTTGGCGAGATGAGGTCGAGAATTCGCCACAAATTACCTGACATTTGTCTTACAGTTGGGAAAAACTTCGGAAAAAACCCAACCAGATAATCAGCCCAAGCAGGAATCGAACCCGCGACCGAGAGCAACTCCGGATTGGCAGGCAAGCGCCTTAACTGTCCAAGCTACGCCGGTGGCTAATACCCATTATTTTGTATAATATTTTAATCGTTTTTCTACACAAATATTGCCATTTTAACGTAGTACACTCCAACCACTCCATCAATATAGACTCCTCTATACCTTCTAATTCCGTATAAGAGTGGCCTTGTGGTGGACTACATGGAAACTATATCAGGTAAAAAGTGTACCACTTAGAAAAAATTATGTAGGCCTAAAATTAAATAAATTTAAATGTTGGTACTAGAATTTAATTTAATTACTAGTCTAAATATTAAGTAGTACAAAACCTCTTTTCCTACTTAGCCAATTATGTACGAACAATTTTTAGGGCATTTTAAGAGAATCTTTGAAAGATGTTTAGGTCATAAATGCATTGTTTTTAAGACATTTTTTCATGATTTATAGGTCATCAAAATCCTAGCCCTAGTGATCACATATTGCGTGCGTTCACAATTTTGTGTTCCAAATCGAACAGAACTTGAAAATATTAGTTAAAATTAACAGGTTTAATAAAAGCCTAAATGTCATAATTCTAACGTCTCACTGTCGAAAAAATACCATATATAAGTTCAAAATGTATAATAATAATAATAATAATAATAATAATAATAATAATAATAATAATAATAATAATAATAATAATAATGAAACTCCAATTATTGTTTTATTTCAGTTTGCTCACCATGTTTGTTTTGTAGGATATGTCATTATAGCATGTCACATATAGATAACTTACATAAGTGTTCTTCCCATGGGCAGGTCTTTCACTGCAAACCCAGCATTCTCCAATCTTTCCTATTTTCTCCCTTCCTCTTCATCTCGCATATGATCCACATATCTTAATGTCGTATATGATCTGATATCTTCTTCTGCCACGAATTCTTCTCCCGTTCACCATTCCTTCCAGTGCATCCTTCAGTAGGCAGTTTCTTTTCAGCCAGTGACCCAACCTATTCCTTTTTCTCTTTCTGATCAGTTTCAGCATCATTCTTTCTTCACTCACTCTTTCCAACACAACTTCCACTTCACATGCTCCATTCTTCGCCATATTCACATTTGAAATGCTTCTATTCGTTTCTCTTTACTTCGTCGTAATGTCCATCTTTCTGCCCCAAACAATACCACACTCCACGCAAAGCACTTCACTAGTCTCTTCCTCAGTTTTTTTTTTCCAGAGATCCGCAGAAGATGCTCCTTTTTCTATTAAAGCTTCCTTTGCCATTGCTATCCTCCTTCTGACTTCCTGGCAGCAGTTCATGTTACTGCTTATAGTACATCCCAGTATTTGAAGCTGTACACTTGCTCTACTGCCGCATTTAGAATTCGCAAGTTTACCTTCTTTATTTTTCTTCCGACAACCATGATCTTCGTCTTGTTTGCATTTACCTTCAACCCATACTGCTCACAGCTGTCATTTAGCTCCAGTAGCATATCCCTTAGTATTGTCTCCTCTTCTGCTAACAATCCCATATCATCAGTAAATCTTATGCACTTTATTCTTCTGCCTCCTAATTTTAACCCTCCCATGTTCTGAAAACAGTTTTTCACAAAATCCTCGAAGTACATGTTGAACAGGGTAAATGATAAAGGGCATCCTTGTCGTACTCCTCTTCCTATTTCACTGTAAATGAGCGGTCAACGCTATTGTTAGTCGGAAGCCTCTACAAGATTACTTTTTAAAAATCTAATGTGCAAGTACAAAATAATAATTGAAAAATAACCTTGGTACGCTATACAAGTATACATATTCGATCGCAAAGATTTAGCTTCCTTGGGAAATTATTTCATCTGTAAATTTTTAATTTGTTTGTAGGTGGGGAACAACGCGAATTGGCGGCAAAAGAAGGAACTATGAGCTACCATACTGCCTGTCATGTATGCTTTGATAAAAGGTAAGATCAAAATAACGTTTTCTTATTGCCTCTCACCGGCCATTATTTGTAGGGGACTACAGGCCTAAATCACCGCTATTCACCGCCTATTTACTTTCCTCCCGTGCGAGAGAGCTTCAGGATCTCCCCACTAAACACGCTCGCTACGACCGCTTATAATGCCGGTAAGGTGTATATGCCACGCACTGTATTGTCTCTACCCCACCTGTCTAAAGTTTCCATGCTCCTAGTAGGGTTTACCCTAAGGCCATACCTGAGCTTTGCAGATCTTTTTGTACTCGATTTATTTTACGATGCCTTCTGAAGGTGATGATGCCAGCGAAATGAGTCCAGGGTCTAGCGCCAAAAGTTACCTAGCATTTGCTCTTAATTGGTTGAGGGGAAACCCAAAAAACCTCAACCAGGTAACTTTTCCCAATCGGAATTTGACTCAAGGCCCGTTTGTTTCACAGTGAAATATATTGTAAGTTAACCGTTACTTTCATCGTACTTTTTGTCAACAGTAATCCCACTGGAGGTTTTGATTTATCTGGAGAAAATCAAAACTCGAGTGGGATTTTCTTGATTATTACACGATTAGAAGAAAATATATCAAGATTAGAAAAAAAAGTACTCTAATACAATAATATATTAATTGACTTACTGAAATTCTATTTCACTAATGTTAGCTTCGCCAAAACCTTTGAACGGAGCTATCATTTTCAGTTGACTGTCTATGTTGTAAACAAATGACGATCGCAAAGTATGTTTTATAGTATCGTAAAGAATTTTCAGTTTGAAATATTGGCAAACAAAGAAACAAATGATAGGAAGGTGATAAAAACAGAAGAAAGTACATAAAAATTAGAATAAATAAAGTACTCTAATACAATAAAATAGATAGGCCTACTGACCTACTAAATTCTATTTCACTAATGTTACCTTCACCAAAAGTTTGAACGGAGCCGCCATTTTCAATCGACTACCTATGCGGGGAACAAATTACAATCGGAAAGAATGTTTTATTGTACTGTAAGGAATTTGCAGTGTGAAATGTTGGCAGACAAAGAAACAAATGCTAGGGTAATGATAAAAAAAAAACAAATGCTGGGGAAGCGATAAAATTGTGCGATGAGCAGCCATGATTGGTTGAAAGACGTCCTTCCGTACCGTTTTATTGGTCAAAAGTAGTATGAAGTAGTAAAAGTGTAATAGTCACAGTAAATGAAAACAGTATTTGTTACTAATGACATTACTGTCTATTTCCGAGTTTTTCTCAATGACCGTTTCTCTTAATACTGCAATCATGTACGTAGAACATGAATGTTTAGAGAATTACTTATTAAAAATTTGTCGTTATAAAAATAATAAAAACGCATTTGTTTCATCAGATAAATACCCGTGGTACGAAGCTACCGCGATCCCGGGCCATTCCACTCACGGCTTCTCACTGTAACTGAGTCTAACATTATTTCTTATGCCACTCTACCACTGAAATTCAGAGGCGTTCTGTTGCTCTGTTACGTATTTGTTTTTCTAAACAGTTTTTTCTTATTCTGCTGCCATTTAGTTCTACTTTATGTCGCTTGTGAGGTGTGCCGACATAAACCGAACAGCATTCTGGGAAGCTCACATGTTGTTGACCGGAAGTAAACCAGGTAATGCACCCAAACTCTTTAGTAACACAACCAACATGAATACATTTTAAATGTCACTTTACACAAAGGATTCTTTCTCCTACTTTGCAGAGGATTTATGTCTTGTAGAACAGTGAAAGCGATAATACAGTAGTACGGAAGAAAACTATCAAAGTAACAAAGTAACTACACTTTGTAGTAATATATTTTTTAACTGGTTATTTTACGATGCTATATCAACTGCTATGGTTATGTATCGTCTAAACGAGATGAAGGTGATAAGACAGTGGTAAGATACTTATTTGCTGGATCTTCCTGGTAGAAAAGTTCAATATCACAACGCTATCAGTCTAGGTTACTCTTTGGCTGCTGTAGATAGCTTGTTCAAATTTATTCATTTATTAATTTTGATAATAATTGTAACATAAAATACAATATAAACAGAAAAACTTTAGCTCACCCCTGAAAGAGTAGAACTCATGCTCAGGGGCGGATTCCTGAATTTAAATTAAGAAGTAAATTTACAATTTTTCAGTTTTTATAAAATCCATACATACATTTTTAAATTTAATACTAGAACTATTAGAATTGACAAGATTAGGATATTTAAATATAAATTTGTTATATATTCTTGGGTCTAAATTACTACTATGATTAAATACTGTAGTAGTGTTGTATTTTGGTTCAATCAATCTTAAAGAATTCATACATACCCTTTTGTTTCTTATCTATTAGAATACAATTCAAAATTATTTCGATATTTATGTATGAATTTTATTAATACAATATAATAAATCTGTCTCATTTTAAGAACATTAAAGTCTAAAAACAATTTTTGCGATGGAAAATCAAAAGGCTTAACTTATGAAGACATATTTTAACTATTTTCTTCTGTAATGAATAAAGTGAATTAAAATTGGATTTAAACAAGCTACCCCATCCTATAATTCCATACATAATTACCGATTGAAGTAAAGTTAAGTATATTGTGCGTAATAAACTTATTGATAAGTAATTCCTCAATAAAACAAAATAACAAATTATTTTACGTAATTTATTACAAAGACAATTAATGTGTTGGTTCCATTTTAAATGATTGTCGAAAATCATGTCTAAATACTTAACTTCAGAGGACTCCTTAATAATCGGACATTTATATTGTATAAGGCAACAATTAGAATTATGTAATTTAATACTTAATATAGATGTAGGAGATTTGTTACATTTTTCAGATAATGAGAATGGAATAATTATGGTTTTATTTTCGTTGATAGAAAGATAATTTATGTCAAACCTTTCTTTTTATTAATTTAAGTTCATTAAATAGCTATTGAATTAATTGTAAGTAGTTCTGGTTTTGGAAATTTAATCTTAAAATATTTTGTGGGACTAATGTGGTTTAAATGTGTTGTTTATTATTATCTTCGTGAAAAAGGTGACCATGTTCTGTTGGCCGCTGCAGAAAATGATCTCTAAAAATCAACATATTCATTAAACACAGTTGCAAAAGACTATAATATGACCGTTTCTGTAGAAAAGTCAAACGTTATGGCGTTTAAAGGTAAATATCCAATAAGAAGTAAAATCTGTACTGAAAACAGAATTCTAGAACAAGTGAACACATTTAAATATTTAGGGTAGGTCTACCGTCTTTCATATGAAAAAGAAAAATATGTCGATTTTAAAATAACTAATTTTGTAAAAGTTATCGGCATTATCAATTCAGTTTTCAAACCTAATTTAGTACAGAAACATACAAGAATAAAGATGTAGAACATTTTAGCACGACCTACTTTAGTCTATGGATCAGAAGCCTGGATTTTGACAAAAAAAGATGTTCAACGTATAACTACTAACGAAATGAAATTCACGAGAAAAATGACGGGATACACATTTTGGGATAGAAAACGAAATAGAGAAATTTTCGAAGAATTGAACGTCCAGCATATATTAAATTTTCTTCAAAACTATAGAGTTAATTGGTAACAGCATGTCGAGAGAACACCAACAGAAAGATGGCCAAAGGCAGTGCTACATTACCGCCCTTCTGGATAACGATCTGTTGGAAGACCATTAAAAAGATGGCATGAGACTATTGAGATCGCAACAGACCACTAGGTTTAGTGCTTGAATAATTGGATGATGATGATGATGACGACGACGACGACGATGATGATGATGATGATGTGAAAAAGGTAACCCGATTTTAAGAAGAAAAAAAGATCTCGGTTGAGTGTTAATGCGACATTTAGATTTTTAAGGAATTGGTTATTTATAAGGATTGTAAATGTGATTGGAAATGAAATAAAATTAGCAATTAATGTTTTATGTTATGAATGCTTATTTTTATTTTATTTCTTTACAGAATAAGCCTACATCATAATCTGTACAAGTATTTACAATGGAATTACTGAGTTTCATCTTAATGAATGATGCAATGAAAGGAATGGTAAATGGGAGAAGAGTTCGAGACAAAAGATGATATCAAATAATAGACGACATTAAGATACATGGATCATATGCGGAGATTAAGAGGAAGGCAGAAAGTAGAAAAGACTAGATAATGATAGGTTTGCAGTGAAAGACCTACCTTTAGTCAGAATTGTATTTCCATATTTAGATTTGTAGTAAATTATGTTTTTCTTTTAAATATCGTAGTTGACGAAATATTAATTGCATTATCTCAAGGCAATTGTGTGTGAGTGTGTGTGTATCTAATGCCTACCCACTTCACTTGCGTGATTCGGGAGGCAGGACTGTGACCCATTTTTCAAGTTGCACACCACTTCGGTGGATCACGTTAAGCATGATGTGTATCAGTGAAGAGTTATGTTGTGTACTAAGGTAAGTGTATGTGTAAATGCCCGTGTAAGTGTAGTGTAGGGAATTAGTGAGGATGATGATAGCGAGGAAGATAGAAGGGGAAACCCGTGCCGGCATGTAGCCTACTCCTGTCGAATAGCACCAAGGGGACCGCCAGGCTTAACGTTCCCGTCCGACAGACGAATCACTATCAACAGTGACATATGCCTTCTCTTCATATGCACTGCGGAGAGATTTGAGATTTAACCTAGGCATATTGGTGCACAATTTAGTGTTAGGAGTTGTGCACCGCCATCTAGTCCCGAGGTAGAAATTTTACATGAAAATTTCTGACCCCGGCGGGAATCGAACCCGGCCGGGTAGTCTAGAGGCAGACGTGCTACCACAGAACACAATAGAACTGAGTTGTAAAATACGTAAAAATGTGAAAATATAGGACAATTTTAATGGATTTTTTACGACCTGTATCAAGAAAATTACTAGGTTATTTAGCGACGATGAGATTGGTGATAGCGAGATGATATTTGGCCAAATGAGGCCGAAGATTCGCCATAGATTACCTGACATTTGCCTTACGGTTTAGAAAAACTTCGGAAAAACCCAACCAGGTAATCAGCCCATGTGGGAATCAAACCTTCGCCCGAGCGCAACCCCGGATCGGCAGACAAGCGCCTCAGCCGACTAACCTACGCCGTTGACTATGTGACATTTTCATCAGATTAGTTTTTATAGGCCATTCGTTATCTCGTGAAACCGAATGCAAGCGTGCTTCGTAGCTTATAGCCCAGATCACATAGACCTGTAACAGATTGCTCAGCCTTGTGGGCTTTGAAGGCAACAACTTTTATCAATTTCACTATGCTGCCATCTAGCGACTTCCAAAGAAGTCACGTTATAACTCTCATTTGAATTGCATGGAGCAACTGTACTTCCATCTAGCGGTCGTTACTAATCGACAGTGGCGATCCTGGTGGTTGTTCTTTTCCACATGTTACCGTTTTTAACATGGGAATGACTAATCTGTTATGTGATCAGGCAGGGTGACCAGACGTCCTCTTTTGTCCGGACATGTCCTCCTTTTTAGGTCTTTGTCCGGGGTCCGGGCGGATTTTTAAAAAATAATAAAATGTCCTCCTTTTCGTAACTTGTATGGCTGATATTTTGAAATTATCTGATTTGACGCCTTTTTCAAGTAATTTTCCTGTAGCTGGTAGCAGCATTAACAGAATATACTCTTTGCCAACGATCATAACTCTCTTCGCATACAAAGTAATATTAAATTCACATTTTGTGCGGTCTTTTTATATATTTTGATAATAATTATATTTCCTTTGGCTTTCATATGTAGTTAATTGTAAAATCATTTTATATTATTAAGTTTTATCATAAGTATACTGTAATAAAATAGATATTGACATAATCTTAAGTATAATATAGGCCTAAGCCTAAATCTAAATAGATAATTTCTGTCCCCTTTAATATTATAGTTCCCTTGACTTTCATATGTAGCTAACATTAAGTTTTATCATACGTATGCTGTAATAAAATATATATTTACATAATCTTTAGTATAATATAGGCCTAAGCCTAAATCTAAATAGATAATTTCTGTCCTCTTTAATACAGTATTATAGTTCCCTTGACTTTCATATGTAGCTAACTGTAAAATCATTTTACATTATTAAGTTTTATCATAAGATCATAAGTATACTGTAATAAAATATATATTCACATAATTTTAAGTATAATATAAGCCTAAGCCTAAATCTAAATAGGGTAGATATTTTCTGTCCTCTTTAATAGTTATAGTTCCCTTGACTTTCATATGTAGCTAATTGTAAAAGCATTATTATTAAGTTTTATCATAATTATTTTTGTAATATTAACATATTTTAAAGAAAATATGATATTGGGGAAATTTACAATATAATATAGGTCTAAACCTAAATCTTAGTACATATTTTCTGTCGTAAAAGCATTATTATTAAGTTTTATCATAATTATTTTTGTAATATTAACATATTTTTAAGAAAATAGATATTGGGGAAATTTACAATATAATATAGGTCTAAACCTAAATCTAAGTACATATTTTCTGTCCTCTTTTTTCGAACAATGTCCTCCTTTTTGAAGCTTTGTGTCCTCTTTTCTATCGATGTGAATCTGGTCAATCTATGATCAGGGCTTGTAGTAAAGAACCATATGGGGGGGGGGGTAAGTGAGGTCGCTAGCTACGAGTAGAAACGTAGCGAAGGAGGAAAGCTTCTCAGTCCACTTTATTCTTCTCCTGACGTGCAGGTAGGTTTCATGAGATAACGAATGGCCAATATATATATATATATATATATATATATATATATATATATAGGATATATTTTAAACATCTTTTATAGAAGGCTAACTTTACGGACAAATAAAAATCAGTATCCGAGATAATATCTTTAATTATTGTCTAATATAAATATAAAGCGACAACATAAATGTTCTAACTACACGTTCCAAGTAATACATTTGCATGGTTATTTTTATTACATAGGAAGGTCTATCTATTTTAGGATATTCTGAAAAACCACCACACCATCACCAGCAGCAACATCATCTGCTTCAATAACGTCGCCCTTTGCCTTCTCTTGTGATATGAACTACTCATTTAATTCATGTCTAAATTTTTGGAGATAAAATATTTAGTGAATTGATTGCTACGTTTTGGAAACATTACTGAAGACTCAAAGTTTGCACGAACATAAATGAATTTATGCGTATGTTGTCAGCCTGCAATACTATGTAAGAAGGAATGTTGGGTTACGCACAGAATCAGTCTGTTGGACATACAGAACCGCAGTTAGAGCTCAATCAGTGAAAGTCTATATTTATACAGTTTCCTAGGTGATATAAAAGTACCATATGTTGTTGATTCCAATCTGTAACCACGACTTCCAACTTGATGGATATGTATAATATCGCACTAGGTAGGAGCAATTAAGGAAACATTCAACCGAGCACGAGAGAGCTATCTGGTGTTTGGGACGAGAAACATTTTGATGGTATCGCATTGTAGCCAATGAATTATCGTCAACGCAGCAAGAAAGAGCGTCTTTCTTCCCTGCGACTCGCTGAAACAGCTGAACACAAAGTTTAACATATACCTGGCAATGATGGGAACGTCCGATAATCAAATTTTAACTGCTTAACGTCTTATGCAAAATGAGCCCTCTGTTTTAAACACACTAATGAACTCATCTCTGGGAAATTTAGTGCACAAGACAGGAAATTAAGCTTGTAAGATGCGTGGTATTTACATGAAATAGTTTCTTCCAACTTTTATTGGTTTTTCTCTCGTCTGGAAATGTAGCTGGGATAATAATCAAATTAAAATAGTAGCGGGCATAAGGTTTAAGTGAAATATTGGAGCTCATTTACGTGACGTTTTTCGTAGCTAATAATTAATCAACGCCTCTTGGATACAGGTGTACGTCTAGTTTATTAGAAACTGTCTAGCCATGGCCTATTAACACGCAACAAAACCTTGATACCGTTGCTCTTACTGACGAATGGTTTATTGCAGTTGTTTACAGCAGTTTATAACATGATTTCCTACCGTAACTAATTTTCATCCGTAGCGTTAATTTGTGACAGCTGTCACCAAATCATAAAGACTGTCTTCGGGCAAAAATTCTCTTTTTAGTTTCAAAGTGTTGCTGAACAAACACGATTATTTGTAAAGAGGAAATCTGTTACTAGATGTTTTCTACTGAACGGACAGAAACTGGAAATATCAACGAATAGGGATTATATAGAATTGACACTGAGCGAATTTTTCTGTGCGCCGGCGTTTAGCTACACTTTCAAGCGCTAGAGGTCAGTGTAATCGAGCACACGCTGAGAGTTCCTCGATAGTAATTGAATATAATAAGAGTTGAGACACAGGATGCAAACATTGCCTTCCTTGCTGCATAATCCAGTAACGGCTTTGCTTCCAATAAATTCAAGTTAACTGTTTTTTCTCATTTCTCAGTGATAAACTAGTTGCAATAATAATTTTTATGTTTATATGTAATAATTTATATTATAAAATAATATGGTATATTACAAAATTATGTATCAAATTCGTTTAATATTTGAAGACCACAGGAAGAAAAGGGGGAATGTCACTTTTTTTGTGAAAATTGAGATAATGGTAAAAATTGGAAGTTTATGGTTAGACGATAATAAAACATATTGAACATACTGATTACTAGATTAACCATCTTTCAAAATGCATGGTGGTATTTATCATTTGTAACACACTTCTTGAATAAATTAGTTTTGAACTTTAAATTAGCTCTCCTGAAAATCTTGACATTCTCCCTTTTCTTCCTGTAGTCTTCATTTGTATACAATTTATACGCATGTGGTTTTACTTCTCATAGGAGTTTTATTTTTCCATTTTCAGCGCTATCAAATCGTTACATATTTTAATTGTTTTGGGGATCAACGTCTAAACTCTCATTATACAGTAAAGGAACTCTAGAGTCGAGACATTACAGATAATGACGGATTTATTATATCATCGGTCCAATTTATTTTATTTTATTACATAATGTACCTAGCCTAGATGTATTAATTGTATGCCTGTTATATTCCGCTGTGTCGACTGCTAGCTGGTGTGATGTCAGCGCCAACTGTACGGGAAAAGCGGAAATCTCACGCTCTAGCTGGTTTGAAGGTCACTGAATCAGTCCTGCTACATCAAAGGTACCGATGCGAGTGCCCATACTTTTAATTCCCTGTACGCTGGAAATATTGTCACAAGACAATGGATAAAGACCGTATTTTTTGTCAAATAAAATGAGTGACTTCTTGTTAAACCTGCCACTATTTCGATAGGTATTTCGTGAAATAAGTTGTCAGTTCATTGGGTATTTCGTGAAATAAGTTTTCAAATGTACCGTTATGTTTAGGCTTAAGATTACAACTTTTTGTTACTCTTTTTTCTACACATCACGTAATTTACCTCTGATTGAGGTTCAGACTGATACATCTGTTATCAGACAGGACATCTCCTAGTTGAAAAGAAGAACAACTCAAAATTTAAAGTTTAGAGAAACCTGCATTTTTATTCTTTTTTCTACACATCACGTAATTTACCTCTGATTGAGGTTCAGACTGATACATCTGTTATCAGACAGGACATCTCCTAGTTGAAAAGGAGAACAACTCAAAATTTAAAGTTTTAAGAAACCTGCATTTAAAAGTTTTATGTTACTGTGAAAAATCAAAGGATCGTTGAAATTACTCCAAATTCTGTTAATTATGTTTTATATAGGTATGTATTGTAAGTTTCAAATTAGAGCGTGTTAATTGGATTTTTTACAGCAACACGATGGTTTCAAATTCAGATTTGAGTTGTCTCCCTTTTGAACTGGATCGTCGATATGTCAGAGGAAAAACAATAATTAAGGTCCCAAATAAAACAACAGCCCAAGTCGCCTGTTCAGTGAAATTGATACTTCAGATGTTAGCTCCGCTTAGCCCGAGTGACCTTTCACCGACAAGAAATACCTCCAGTCCATGTTCTTATACGCGTTTGTAACGTCTTCATCCTTCGTTCCCATGTAAAAATGTTCCAAGTCTATGACTTTGATCATTGTTTCGTTGCCGGCTTGGGATTCCGTGTTCCAGACTTGTCAAATTAGTGTAATCATGAAAATATCGAGAATAAGACCCATGTCTATATGACGTGTTTTGCTCAAAACGTCTTCGGAAATGTGCTCCGTAAGTGAATCAGGGTACTATTTTTCGAGGCCGGGAGACGCTAGGGCTCTTTTATGATTTTCATATCATCGTCAAATTTTGCGTTTATATAAAGTCGTATTAACTTATATTCATAATTAAACAATGTCATAGTGAGGTCTACTCCGTAGACCCAATAACTTCTATATCTAGGTTCGAACCCATGTATTTTCTTCTAAAGTTACGTAAGTATTCCTTCGGAAATGGTGGTGGTAATGATGGTGAAGACGAAGATAATTATTACCGGTACTACCGGAATGCCAGAGCTAGGGCCCTTTTTTGTTTAGAAATACACCACTAGGCCCTAAGTATAATGTACCCGCACATTGTAGTTATTTCCTTGCAGGCAAGAGTGATCGAGCGGCTAGGAGATAGAAGTAAACTGCCACGAATGCTAAATAGGGAAACCATACCGTTTTATGTGGAGAGTATTTATTTTAGTCTTTGTATCCCATCTTGAGACATTACTGAACTGAGCTTTTATTCAACTTCGTACTTCACAATCCGTATTCAGACGTCGCTAACCTGCGTTTTCGTGTCACATGGCCACGTGCATCAACATCGGTTAGTATAATCACCGATTAAAATTGCCACTTAACTCTTGGTTAAGCATTTTTACGGTGCATCGACCTCAGTTAGGATTTACACAGGATGTTGACCACAGTAATCTCTAACCGGACATATTCGAGCAGTTAAAGAAAATAACCAATGATTAGCAGGGCTAGTAAAACAAAATGGCTACCAGATATACAGCTGATTAGGTCTATTTCGAAGACGATTAATATTTTACTTGGACAGGGATGATGGTGAGCGTGAAGTTTTATTAGTCGAAAGAGAATTCTTACAAGGAATTAAGTGACAGAAAATTTCAGATGGAATTTCGTTTGTCAAAATATATCGTATCATTTCTGCTGCAACAAATGGATCACTTGGAATAACCCACAAAAAATCCTATTTCTTCCATGAATCGGCTGTTTACAATACGATTCTATCCAACTGGTATTTTCAGTATTTTAATGGGGAGTAGGCCTATCTCTTTTCCTACGTCGCAGGCTGAACGAAAAGAAGTTATGAATGGATCTTAGGATATTGCATAAGCCTACTTTTCTGGTATAATTGGGGACCTGTATTGTACACACATTTATACTAACCTTCTTCATTAGTTTCCTTTATAGATATTTCATTTTTTTAATATAATATAGGCATATTAAGAATTCTCCATATTAAAATCTAGTAATAAAATCTATCAATACAAGACTTACATCGGGATATAATCATTTTCGCTTTTAATTTTCCATTTTGTACGATTCTAACCTAACAGCACTGGAAAACAAAGAAATTCAACTCGTAAACATAACAGCGCCCAAAGAAAATAAATGCAACACGAAAATATAGGATAGGTTCATTTTGATGGAGATCGGAGTAAGCACAGTAGTTTTTAGACGTTGACTATCATCTTTGCAAAGGTATTCAATGGATCCTTTCCTTTCGTCATTTTGTAGAAACAGTCTACCATCACAGATTGTACCCTGGTTAAATGAGATGTCAGCTAACCATGTTTAAGTAACCGGTGATTATGAATGGTGCACAGAAATTACATTTTGAACATGGTTACTTTTGTAACCCATGGTTTCTATACCGACGTTGGTGCACGTGACCATAAATGTAATCTCTGTGTAATTTTCCTTTGATTATTACACTTTTACTACGTCATACCATTTTTTACCAACACGACGGTACGAAAGGACGTCTTTCAACAAATCATGGCTGCTTGTCGCACAATTTTATCACTTCCCTAGCATTTGTTTATTTTTATCATTTCCCTAATATGTTTCTTTGTTCGCCAACATTTCAAACTGCAAATTCTTTACGGTATTATAAAACATGCTTTGCATTCGTCATTTGTTTCCCGCATAGACAGTCGACTGAAAATGGAGGTTCCGATCAAACGTTTTGGTAAACGAAATATTAGTGAAATAGAATTTTAGTAAGTCAATTAATAGTTTATTGTATTAGAGTACTTTATTTCTTCTAATCTTTATATCGTCGTTGTTCCTGCAATAACTACTATGTGCAAAATATAAAAATTTTCTGTAGGAAGAAAAAACACATTTATTCATCCTATGGCAGCCGTAGGCCTACTTAGGAGACTGTGAATTCTTACATTTTCGAAACAAAGATATATAATAATTACATATAGGATATTTTATTATTAGCTGCATCACTTTATAAGTTATTTAATACAGAAAAAATCTGAAAATCGATAAATATGTCACATAGGAGTTATTGCAGGAATAACGACGATATACTTTCTTCTGTTTTTATCACCTCCCTACCATTTTATATTGATGTATTGTTGTTTACTGTTAGTAAAATAACATGTACAAAAATACAGTCTTAATTCTTCCCTGAAGGAGTTTCTTTGTTTTCCAACATTTCAAACTGCAAATTCTTTAATGTAGGCTACTATAAAACATCCTTTGCGATCTTCATTTGATTACCGCATAGATAGTCAACTGAAAATGGCGGCTCCGCTTAAACGTTTTGGTGAAGCTAACATTAATGAAATATAATTTTGGTTAAGTATGTTAATATTTTACTGTATTAGAGTACTTTATATTTGTTTGAATCTTTATATACTTTCTTATAATCTTGATATACTTTCTTCTAATCGTGTAATAGTCAATTAAATCCCACTCGAGTTTTGATTTTCTCTAGATAAATCAAAACCTCTAGTGAGCTTACTGTTGATAATCATCCAGCTGATCTACTATCTACTACCTCCATCTTGTATACATGAAGCCGTGGTCTCTGCTTCAGTTCATGGTTTCGAGCAATGGCTCAGAAAAATGAAAAATACCTAGTTTTATAAATCTAAACACGGTTTAAAGCCATAATAGTAGTCTAGATCTCGCTTTAAAAATCGACCCTGAAGCTGTCGGAAAACATCATCCTGACAATCATTTTGTCCATCGAAATTAGATCCGTTTATTTTTTGGTATAAGAGCACGGTCATAGGAAGAAAAATACAGAAGATAAACTTACGAAATAAACGAGGCAGTAGAGCAAGTGGACAGCTTCAAATATTTGGGGTGTACTAAAAGCAGTAACATGAGCTGCTGCCAGGAAGTCAAAAGGAGGATAGCAATGGCCAAGGAAGCTTTTAATAGAAAAAGGAGCATTTTCTGCAGGTCTCTGGAAAAAGAACTGAGGAAGAGACTAGTGAAGTGCTGTGAAATGGACAGACAGAATAAGAAATGAAGCTGTGTTGGAAAGAATGGGTGAAGAAAGAATTATGCTGAAACTGATCAGGAAGAGGAAAAGGAATTGGTTGGGTCACTGGTTGAGAAGAAACTGCCTACCAGAGTGCTGCTGCATTGGAGTTACATCGCTCGCTTGAACTCGGTCGAATGTCACAACCTCGAGCGAGATAAGATCGGTCGTGATACGCTCGTAATAAATAGCACAGTACAAGGTCATCTCACCGACATGTCTTATCTTGAATGGAAAGTGACAGATAAGATACACATATGTCTTGCTCACACGGTAAAAATAAGGCTTTATTTTCTGCGTTTATGACAAACGTTAATGGAACAGTCTAATGGAACGTACCAAAACAGGAACATGAAGTTACAAATAAAATAGTATGAAAAACTTAGATATGCAGTTATTATTGCTAATTAATAATTATTCAATATTTGATTTGCCATATATATAATATGATAGGTCCATACATAGTGTTCCGCCTATATAAGTTACTGCGACAATGTAGAAACGTTTTACAAAATATTATTGATATAGCAGTAGATTAATAACAATATTAGTACAGAGATAACGTCACAGAAAATATAATAAAACGAATAATCATGCTGCACAACTGTTACAGACGCAAAGATTGATACAATAATTATTAGAGATTATTATTATTATTATTATTATTATTATTAATATTATTATTATTATTATTATTAGAAAACTTGATACGGTTCTTGCAATATCGTGATTGTGTTCTCCGTTTGTAATAATTACATTTACATCCAGTAACATCTGTCAGATATGGCAAAAACAAAATCGCTCCTGTGTGGGGGGGGGGGGGAACATTTACCTACAACATTTATATTACATTTTAAAGCAAGTTTTGTAGTTGTACTATGGCGAGGTTAGTTAAACACTGCAAAATTTTGAAATGATAAACATCTATGATGTTACTACACAGTTCATCACTGTAACAAGAACGAATGCCTAACGCTCGGCTTATACCGTTCGAGGATTTATCGCTCGCGACAATTTTACCCATCATGCATGTGCGCTACCTATCGGATTATGCTATGAACTACTTGGCGCTCTAGCGAAAACGTCCGATGCAGACCTCTGCTGCCTACTGAAGGATGCACTGGAAGGAATGGTGAACGGGAGAAGAGTTTGGGATAGAAGAAGATATCAGATCATAGACGACATTAAGATATATGGTTCATACGAGGAAACGAAGAGGAAGGGAGAAAATAAGAAAGATTGGAGAAAGTTGGGTTTGCAATGAAATACCTGCTCTTGGGCAGAACACTAAATGAAATGAAAATAGCATATTAATTACTCTCCCGTTGGACCATTAGGAAGTAATTCGTATATCTTTTCAATGTTTATATTACACGTAAGTTGTTAAAGTATAGACTACACTACTAGCTTTCAATTCTGAAACTTTATACTTCAGCGGCCGTAAGTACAAATACCACACTGTAGACGTTATTCTATCTCGAGTATATATGCAATATTACTTAGTACTGCAGCCTCAGAGGAGAAATGTATGACACGCAGTTGTAACGTGGAGGTTTTAAAAATAGAACCTCGAGTGTGCATGCTCAAAGTGAAGAAAAAAGTCAATTCCAAAAATGACAACATGGCATTATAAAATAATATTGACTGTTTATAACTCATTAAAAGAAATGTTTTTAATTTTAACTTAAATTCGCATTCATTTCCTGCTAAGAGAATCAACATCTATTAATATATGTGCTTATTACGGTGATAATTGTGTACACAGAGCAATAAAAAAAAACTAAAAAAGCAGTCATCTCTTCTTGGAACACAATGCATCATTGTTAACTGTTAGAACACGCGTGGATGTAGAAGGAGAAAGAAAAAAGAAACACGACAACTTTAAATTTCTCTTTTGAAATGCCGAATTAATCCGTTACTAATAGGCAAATAATTTGGAACGTCAATTGCATGCAGTGCTATGTTTATTCAGTTAAACACTCAACTCCACCCATGTACAATAGATCTCTTTGGTAGGGTAAATGTGACTTTAAGTGTTGGGCTAGAGGAGGAGGACATTTTATTGCCGTGCGCGCTTCAGACTGCTTCGTTTCCCGAGAACAAGCGACCCCTTACGCGGGGCCAGCCAATGCAAACTTTGAGACTACAGAGTCGGCTCAGTGGTCGCGAACATTGCCACCTCTGTTCCGGACAGCGGCCCGCCTCGTTACACGTTCAGATCATATTCCTTATGAATTAAGGAATGTCACACCTCCCATAACTATTTACAACCAGTGCAAATTTCTATACACTCAATACTAGTTTCTTTTGGACTGTCTAATTTTACAATTGAGTTGAACTCAATTCACTAATTAAAACAGCCGTATTAGTTTCTTCAGTTGATTCTACTTTCGTTTGTTTTCCTCATTCTTCCTTGGTCCCTTTCTTCTTTGCTCTGTCTGCTTCATGTTTTTAAATGTTTTCCATTTTTCCTGTTTAGGCCTATCGACATTTTCTTTTTTCTCCTGTAGTATCCTTCTTCCTCGACAGATAATGGAGAAAAAAGGGTACAGAGCATCAGTTATCCATAGATTTCAAAAAGGCATATGACTCGGTTAGGAGAGAAGTTTTATATGATATTCTTATTGAATATGGTATTCCCAAGAAACTAGTTCGATTAACTAAATCCTTATGAATTAAGGATTGTCACACCTCCCATAACTATTTACAACCAGTGCAAATTTCTATACACTCAATACTAGTTTCTTTTGGACTGTCTAATTTTACAATTGAGTTGAACTCGATTCACTAATTAAAACAGCGGTATTAGTTTCTTCAGTTGATTCTACTTTCGTTTGTTTTCCTCATTCTTCCTTGGTCCCTTTCTTCTTTGCTCTGTCTGCTTCATGTTTTTAAATGTTTTCCATTTTTCCTGTTTAGGCCTATCGACATTTTCTTTTTTCTCCTGTAGTATCCTTCTTCCTCGACAGATAATGGAGAAAAAAGGGTACAGAGCATCAGTTATCCATAGATTTCAAAAAGGCATATGACTCGGTTAAGAGAGAAGTTTTATATGATATTCTTATTGAATATGGTATTCCCAACAAACTAGTTCGATTAGTTAAAATGTGTCTCAGTGAAACGTACAGCAGAGTTCGTATAGGTCAGTTTCTGTCAGATGCGTTTCCAATTCACCGTGGGCTAAAGCAAGGAGATGCACTATCACCTTTACTTTTTAACTTTGCTCTAGAGTATGCCATTAGGAAAGTCCAGGATAACGGACAGGGTTTGGAATTGAACGGGTTACATCAGCTTCTTGTCTACGCGCATGACGTGAATATATTAGAAAACCCACAAACGATTAGGGAAAACACGGGAATTTTACTGGAAGCAAGTAAAGAGATAGGTTTGGAAGTAAATCCCGAAAAGACAAAGTATATGATTATGTCTCGTGACGAGAATATTGCGCGAAATGGAAATATAAAAATTGGAAATTTATCTTTTGAAGAGGTGGAGAAGTTCAAATATCTTGGATCAACAGTAACAAATATAAATGACATTGGGGAGGAAATTAAACACAGAATTAATATGGGAAATGCCTGTTATTATTCGGTTGAGAAGCTTTTATCATCCAGTCTGCTGTCAAAAAATCTGAAAGTTAGAATTTATAAAACAGTTATATTACCGGTTGTTCTTTATGGTTGTGAAACTTGGACTCTCACTTTGAGAGAGGAACATAGGTTTGGGTGTTTGAGAATAAGGTTCTTAGAAAAATATTTGGAGCTAAGAGGGATGAAGTTACAGGAGAATGGAGAAAGTTACACAACACAACTGCACGCATTGTATTCTTCACCTGACATAATTAGGAACATTAAATCCAGACGTTTGAGATGGGCAGGGCATGTAGCACGTATGGGCGAATCCAGAAATGCATATAGAGTGTTAGTTGGGATGCCGGAGGGAAAAAGACCTTTAGGTAGGCAGAGACGTAGATGGGAAGATAATATTAAAATGGATTTGAGGGAAGGGGATATGATGATAGAGAATGGATTAATCTTGCTCAGGATAGGGACCAATGGCAGGCTTATGTGAGGGCGGCAATGAACCTCCGGGTTCCTTAAAAGCCAGTAAGTAAGCATTATCCTTCTTCCTTCACCTTTACACTCACCTCTCTTTTTTCCCTCCATTTTCTTTTCTCATTCCCTTTTGTTTTCCTTTCTTTCTCTTAATGTCCTATTAATTCATTTAGTAGTAGTAGTAGTAGTAGTAGTAGTAGTAGTAGTAGTAGTAGTAGTAGTAGTATTGTGGGTCCCTATCACCACGGGCAGGGCATGGTTGCGCCCCACGGTCAAGTAAAATGCTGTAGATAAAAAAGGACCCCCGTTTTGTGGGCATACTTGTGCCCAGTTCCCATCAGGTAGAAAAAAGGGGCATGGCATAGTTGCGCCCCGATGAAATAGGTAGAGGAAAAGACATTACGGAAACTCGAGCCTCATAATCAGCCAACCTTATTGATTTCTTATTCGATTTAATGTTCATTATCGATACCGTTGGATGGGTGACCGCTTGGGAACACCAAGTGCCGTTGGCGAAATTTTTGGGCGGCCGGGTAGCTCAGTTGGTAGAGCAGCTGGCTACGGACTGGAAGGTCAGGGGTTCGATCCCAGGTGGTGTCAGGATTTTTTCTCGTTGCCAAACTTTCAGAACGGCCCCGAGGTTCACTCAGCCTCCTATAAAATTGAGTACCAGGTCTTTCCCGGGGGTAAAAGGCGGTCAGAGCGTGGTGAAGATACACCACCTCAGTCTAGTGCCGAGGTCATGGAAAGCATGGGGCTCTACCTCCATGCCCCCCCTGTGCCTTCATGGCATGTTACGGGGATACCTTTTACCTTTTATCGATACCGTTAAAATGAACTTTATTGACTGTTTTTCTACTGATTATGCAGTGATTATCGATAGTCTACCATTAAAATGAACACCAAGTAGTTGGTAGTACTTTATTAACTGTTTTTTTTACTGTTTTTGCAGTGATTATCGGTAGCCTACTATTAAAATGAACACCATGAAGTTGGCGGTACTTTATTAACTGTTTTATACTGTTTATGCAGTGATTATCGATAGGCTCCGTTTTTTAAACCACGTGATCGAGGAATTCAGAAGCGGTAAAATAGACAGATGTTCTTAACAAATGCAGCTACCACTATAATATTTTTAAGTAATTCATTTATTTTATGACAATCACTTTCGTGTGAACTATGCCCATCGGGGCGCAACTATGCCATGTCCATTCTGCTGCCTGATTTCTTTAGGGCGCAACTATGCCTTGTCCATTCTGCTACCTTATTTCTTCTGGGCGCAACTATACCTTGCCTAGGCCTCCGAATTGACCGCGGGGCTCAACTATGCCATACCGATCACCACGGCATGGCGCGTCCTCAGGTAGCGGATAGAGGAGACGGCCTCCAGATGTGGAGGGTCGCTGGGAATATATTAAGCAGTCGTGGACAGCCGATAAGGGGTGGCCCTCCAGCTTGGGCGTGAAATAGTAGAAGAGACGAATTCACAACGTTCCGCCAATCAAAGCCAAAGAGAATAATCAGGGTAGCCAACTCTAAGAATGAAAATTACAGAAATTTAAAAGCGTAAATTAATTTCGCCCAGAGAAAAGTTAATTATACTAAATGTATATATTTGTAATTTTTTAAACTATTTTGCTAAAGAAGCAAGAACGAGTCTTGAGAAAAGTGGAAATAAAATGTAAGAGGAATTGAAAAAAAACATGGCTATGGTGTTAGTGTTGTAGGTACTACTGTAGCCTATATGCAAAGTTAAATTTTTCCACGGTTTCGTGAGCGAGTGTGCATAAAGATCGCGTTGTGTGCATTGCAATTATTCTGTCTACTGAGGACCATTTTAAATAATTAAGAGTCATATTTGTTCATAAAATCAGTGTGCTTTAGGGATTTGGGCTGTTTATTAACAAATTTGTCCGCGGAAAGAAGTTTTTCTTATATGAATCGCATTAAAAGGTATTTGCGTAGTTGCATGTCACAACAAAGACTCTCGTCAATCGCAAATATTTCTATGCAGAAGCAAATTGTCCACAAAATTGTGAAAAAATCAGCCTTTTCACAACGACGTTGCTGATAAATTCGCCGCCATGAACAGAAAGATTCAACTTGTCTTCAAAAAATTGGTATGATTATTTGTTATTATTGCCGCGCTCTCATGGTTAACATGTCGGCATCATACAATAACGTGCGGTGTGCTTTTAAAGCATAATTTTGCCGACCGATTGTTGCTCTGTAGGTTTCACTCTAAGCGTCACGTTGTCACGTCTACTTCCTCGATAAGAATAAACACTACAGTCCCGTCGCTCTAATTTCCGGCAGCCAATCGCATTGCAGTTCGGCTACATTTAAACGTGTGCGTCTTGTGATTCGCTGATGAAGACGATATTCATTTCTTAAGGCTCGATAAATACTTAATATAATCGCCCGCCATTTTGGCTCTGTCATTGGCGTTCGCAGAAAGCACACGAGGACGTTATTTGCCGCTCAATTATTTTCTGAATTACAGTGCGTTTGATTTATTATCATAGGAGCTACGACATGATAATGTTTAACGGTGTGGCAAATAGATTCCTCGGCAACGAAAGAACAAAAATGGAGAACGATACCACCTACCTAGACTTTATAGACTTCCTAAGAAGTAAGCAAAGAGGAGGAGTCACGCCGGGAATAACAACGTCGCGACTATAGTTCGTTATATTGTTAAATGGCTATTATTATTATTATTATTATTATTATTATTATTATTATTATTATTATTATTATTATTATTTCATATACGAGTACGTTGACATTGTTAACGTTTAATAATAACTCTTTAATAATAATTTTTAATCACATACCTTAATGTTCGTCCTCAGCACAAGACATTGCAACCTCGGTTTTAGTCCACGTGGATTAGACAACTAGGTGTCACTTAATAATGGAAGCAGCTTATTGGTTGCAATATTGAAATTGAGGCGAGTGATTGGAGCGGCGACATAGGAAATTGAAAACAATAATGTAATTAAATTTCAAAGACCTGCCGAATGTTATGCACGAGGCCGCTCAAAGACCTGCCGAATGTTAACCATGAGAGCGCGGCGATAATACCGTTAATTTATGATTTTATTATTATTATTATTATTATTATTATTATTATTATTATTATTATTATTATTATTGTCATCATCGTCACGAATTTTAAATATGCCAGTATTCAATATACATAAGCGTATACAATGATTTTTGTTATAAAACTAGAAGTCAACCTATCAACCTAACACTGCTTCACGCACCTTTTACGTCACGAGCCGCCATTGCTCTGGAGTTAAAGGGATCAACTCGGTATGAGAATAATTCGTCACGTTTTGTTCTGCTAGTGTGATGTCTTATACGAATATGAAAATACTTAGCAAACGCTACAAGTGGATTCCAATTCTTCTGACGTTTTGCGAGAGCCAGTAACGTACAAGCGCGACGTTGTGAAACCAACAGAGCGGATGATGTGTGCTCCACCGAACTCCTCCGGAGGGAGGGGTGGACGGCCGGTATTGAAAACAGGTTCCGTTCTCAATAGCAAAACAGTGCAATACAGTAACAAATAACATATGCATAGAATAATAAATAATGTATTAAGAAATCATACCTTTAAGATGGGGTGAAGAAGGGATAGTGACGCGAAACATACAGCCTCTCCTATCCAAATGCCATCCTCACCTTCCCGTGGTCCACCCTGTTTCTACCAACGAGGAAATGGCGACCGAGTCACAGCGGTATAACTGTTTCATCAAATGCAGAGGAAATGCTGCATAACAAGCCTGTCCAGAGGCTAAAAGTGGCAGCCCCACTACTGGACTACCTAACGATAAGGCTAGTAACCTATCTTAGGGAAAATTACATTACTTTCAAGCCTCAAACAAGCAGTATAAGGACAAATAATTTGATGACAACCCAGAGCAAGTCAACCGTTAAACGAAATTGGGAAAAACAAAATATGTTCACATACGCTACCTGGAATGTTAGAGGGATCAATCACAAAGAAGAAGAACTAGACGAAATATTGAATAACAAGCAGATTAAAATAGCAGCAATAACAAAGCAACGGAAATGAAATTTTTCAGGAGGACAGCAGGATATACTCTTTTAGACCGAAAAAGGAATGAAGAAATTTTAGAACAATTAGAAGTAGAGTCAGTAGAAGAAAAAATCAGCAGATACAAATTCAATTGGCTAGATCATGTAAGAAGAATGGAAAATTCAAGAATCCCAAAAATTATGATGCAGTATAAATCTAGAGGACATCGTCGACCAGGAAGACCTTTAAGAAGACTGCTAGATGGGGCCGAAACAGGTCTACAGAGGCCTAATTCGTGAAGGATGATGATGATGATGATGATGATGATGACCTTTAAGATGATGTTTGCAATTCCAGGGGAAAAGCGAATGATGTGTTTTCGAAGTCATTTAAATTTAAATTCGTCACTCTTTTAGGTAGCCTATATTAACATATTTTCTAGGCGAGATGAACAATTTCTTAGCACCCTGTGCTTCCACTTTTGTACATCTCTGCATACACGTAACACAATTGAAACACTTGCTGAACATGCCTCTAGGCAGCGGTGGCGAAAATGTAATCGTGCGTCGAGCCACTGTGTAACCTGCAACGTGCATAGCACCTATGGAGGGAAGCGGACACCTGAAGGGGAAGTGAAGCAACGGTCTGACTTATTAACGGATTTTCATTTTTCTTACGTCAAGCACTTAAATATAATTTTATACAGTACAAGGCTACAAACTATGTTTAGTACGTGTAACGAAGAAAGAAATGAACATTAAATGAACAATATCACAACCTAAAATTAACTGTCTTCAGAATGTCTCTGCGACAAAGTTTCAAAATCAGGAATTATGTCACTTACTGCCAGTCGTAGTTGATCATGAAGGTATTAATTGTCTGTCAGTCGTGATCTAAATTTGGTTTTTACTATTTTAATTGTTGAAAATAATTTTTCACAAACGTAAGTTGTAGCGAACATGGCTTCAACAGATCAAGCGAAAGAACGAAGCTTCGGATATTTATTTTTTGGCAAAGATTTGAAAGTTCAACATTTGTCAAGTCCTTACATCTAGCTTTCATTTAACATCACATTGTAAATCTGAGTTTAAATTGAAGATCTAACGGCATTATTCGTACATCTGCTGAAAAAGGATCGACGTACAGAGATAATAATAATAATAATAATAATAATAATAATAATAATAATAACAATAACAACACTTAACCTTTTAATGTTTTATCAGTGACACGTAGTATAATGCCGTTTTATGTTATACAACCGTTTTCCTCGTAGGCCTAATACTTGTGAACAAATCATACTTTTAATATTCTCATCATATTGGCAGCAAAAAAATGCGTCCTCCCATCCTGTTTTTGTAGAGGTACATGGTTTCGAGAGACACATTGCGACGATACGCTACTCGCAGGTCAGAGACAAATAGAAATGGAACGGAGTTTGACTCCAGTGAGTGAGAGGGTGGGGGCTGGGGAAGGTAGGAAGCAAAGGAAATGCACAGCTATCATTGCGAGCCACAATGTGCTCGTGAGTCTTATTTTCGCCACGGCTGCTCTAGAATTAGTTTTTGACGCTTAGAAAAATTAAAATTTTTACGGTTTTCTTCGGACGAATATTTTCTGAAGAAACTGTAAACATTAAATATAATTTTCCAAACTTTGCCACTGGATCTATTACTTCCACTAGTAGCTACTGGGCTTGCTGAATGACTAAATTTTACACTGCTAATAAACGAATAAAGTAATAAATTGATAAGACACAGAAAATGATTATCACAAACGAATTATTTATTTCACTGACAGACACAAAGCACGTCGAATATCTACACACAACGCAAACAGAAATCGAACTGGCATTCTAGGCTCTAATTTCATAATTATTTTCATCGGACGTTTATGTTCCTGAATGATTACTGTTTACAGTTAATTGTTTTGAACGTATTGGTGATCCGAAAGGCTTTCTTATCGACACGCAGGTGTGTAAATATTACTCGTGGAAGATCATAAAAACCATGAATCTGCTGGGACGCGATAAGACATATAAAATGCGAACCGCTTTGCATAGAAATGAGATTATTGTTTCTATATATTCAGAAAAATAACGTCATTCAACCTAACTACATGTAGAGACCCTGTCACGAAGAACTTGTCCGAGCGCACGTATTATTTTTACAAGCGGCGTCAATGAATGTCCGTACGCGGCAACGCAGCACTGCAGCTATTGGCTATTGCCGTATAAGTAAACACGCCACAAACGTCAGGAGACTTGGACCGTACTATAGGCACTTACGAATTTCTTTTATGCTTATTGACGAATTTTTAAACACTCTACCTACGTAGATAAATAGGTAAATGCTATGATGGTATAATTCCATACTACGCATAATCACAGACTCTTTATTTGTCTTCATGAAGTATTATTTCCAGAGTTTGATGTTTTTGTCCTTGCAGAAAATTTCATCTTTAACCACCAGCCTTATATGAGGTACAATTCCTGTGATGTAGCATCAGGACATCTGTTCTCCACGTAAGATAATAGGGCCTATAAAATGTCAGAATCGAATTGAAAATTGAGATATGTCAATTCATGAGGCAGAGGAGTGATTCATTTCCTTCAACAAAATATAAAAAGAGTTAGGCCCAATTGTATAAAACTCCCTGACTAAAGATCAATTTTGATCGAAGATCGAAAAGTAAACCGAGTTCAGACACTTCTTCTATTGTATAAAACTTTTCTGCGATCAAATTACCTTGGTTCAAATGCAATCTAAGTTCACGTGAGAAGGATTTGGCAACATCGCATAAACAGGTGAAATACGTGATGCGCGGACCATGTTATACAGGTTTGTTCAGTGTTGCCAATCTAGCGATTTTAAATCTTTTTCAACAACAATTTCTTTTAACTTTTATATTGCTTAAATAGGGCTTTAGTGACCTTTTTAGCACCCCATAGTGACCAAATTTAATCTTTCTTTGTTGATAATGAGAAATCTAGCGACTTTACAACTACTTTTTGGCGACTTTCCGTATTACACTCTGTTGGAGACACTGTTTTTTTCTTTGAATGTAAATAATGGCGGACAATAAGAAGAAGGTTGACTGTTCTCCAAGTTGTTATCATGTTATGGTGTTTGATACTGCTAAACATAATAAAGCTTTATAAAACGACAATTTTCGTTTAGTAATACAGTTAATTGAACATTTATGAATGTACCTATCATATCCATTAATAATTAATGGTTGTTATAAACATGATATAATTATAGGTTATGTTATTTGATACTGCTGAACACGATACTGCTGAACTTATAAAATGTAAGAATGTTTGTGTATTAAGGCAAGAAATTGAAAGAAATATATATAAATGTACGTAACATATCTATTAATATTAATAATAATGGATATTTTATTTGCACAATCTGTCACTCGTATATTTCAAACAGAAAAGAAATAACTGAACTTGGATCATTTAACTTAATCGGAGAAATTTCTTCAGTCAAAGTTGACTTTAGTTTGAGACAAATTAATCTCAGATTAGACTTTATACAACACAAAATTCCAAGTTCAGCTGAAACAAGGATCAATTTAACCTCTGATCTAAGATTAAATGGTTTATACAATCGGGTCTTAGCCTTTTAAGGTACGTTTTCCTCGGTGCGACTATTGCGATGATCGTTCAACGATGATCGTGCAACGATAATCGTTGAGCACTATTTCTTTGTATTTTCTATGGAGCTGTTTTCCTCTGAGCGACTGCCGCGACTCTAGAAAATACAAAGAAATAGTGCTCAACGATTATCGTTGCACGATCATCGTTGAAGGATCATCGCAATAGTCGCACCGAGGGAAACGTACCTTTATCAGACAAATATTGAGAGGAATTTTTCGGGTAAATCAGCAGAGATATAGTGACTTACATCCAATAGAGCAGATACTTAACACAATGTTCAATGGACAGGAAATTTAACAAACTGCGATAACTTTTATAGTTATAATACAGTCATTCTGAAAAATATATAATATGTACACAAATATAGGTCTATATATTATATTTTAAAGTTTTGTGAAAGCAGATACTTCAAATTTGTCTAAGTTCCAGATGAATTTTAACATATCCCACCTGCTACTTGTGAAACATGACACGCAATAATTTGAATCTTGTACTAGGACTACGTGACGTAATCTTCTCGCTGACTAAGTTTGCGAAAGGTGGGTAAGTTTTATACTATATTCCGTTGGATTATTTGAGCAAGGAGCTGTTTTAAAGATTGACACTATATTTTTTGTTGACTGTGAAAGTCTCCTCAAGCCAAGTACAACGCAAACTGTTAAAAATGTTTCTTTAATTTTACTATCGCGAGCCAAATGTCAGGCGTTTTTAACCTCATCTGTGTGTGCATTTAATGTCTACTAAGGTTACATCTACGTCATCCATTACGCAATTCAGCTGAAGGAAACAAAATTATAAGTACCCATAATCGGTATTGCTACACACAAATTTGAGAGTAAAATTTACTTCTAAAGGACTTATTCATAAGTGGGTAAATAGACTATAATTAAAATTCTTAAAGCTTCAAGGATTTTTCTTTCACTACCTTATGTTCACGGAAATTTCGACCACGATACTTTTTCGTCCATTACTTTATATCCACGATCATTTTTCTTTCATTACTACACTTCGTCCACTACCTCATGTCCACGAATATTTCGTCCATAATTATTTTCATCTAATACTGTACTTTCACCTCTGATTGAGGTCCTGCTGATATGTACAGTAGCGGCAAAAAAAAAACCGGACCGACCCTTGTAGCTGATTTCAGAGCCTTGTTCACTCCAGAGCACGATAGACTGGTAACTAAGACTTTCGTGGTTCGAATTCTGCCTGGGAAGGAAACTTTTTTTTGTTCTTCATTCAAATTTATTCCCAATACTTTTCGACTGCTGGTAAAATTCATGTTCTGGGAATAATAAGTTAATTAAGTAGTAAAATGTCGCTGCAATCGAAAAGTATTGGGAATAAATTTGAATAAGGAACAAAACAAAAGTTTCCTTCCCAGGCAGATTCGAACCACGAAAGTCTTAGTTACCAGTCTATCGTGCTCTGGAATGAACAAGGCTCTGAAATCATTACAAGGATCAGTCCGGTTTTTTTTGCCACTACTGTACATCTATTATCAGGCAGTAGGCCTACATCTTACTTGACGATATGTGTCAGAGGAAAAACAGTTGTTTGTATGCATCTGAAGTCTGATTAGTGTAACATGTAGCTAATCGGCGATGTATGCAATGGAGGGCGAAAGAAATAGGCCACCCTATCCCATTATCTCCTGGCCTAGTTGCCTCATAAGTGGTGCCTTATTAGTATACTTGTGAGATTCAGACCTGTCTTCGGACAAATGACCAAACAACAACTGTACCACAGTCTACTATATACAGTTGCGAAGCTCAATATGTAGTAAAAATGCAAACATGGGTAGTTGCCCACCACTGGGATCGCTACTATCGCCTCATCATCGCAGATCTCTCTCCTAGCAGACGTCAAAATATGTTATACTTTCGTTGTCGTGTTCTTTTGGCAAAATTAACACCTTCCTTCCATTATTGAAATATTAAATGCATAAAGTTAATTTATTATTTTAATGAAGTATATTAAATTCCACCATAAACTCGAAGATACCTGCAAGAAATAACTTAATATAATTTTTGTTTGTGCAAAACGAACTGAAATTTACTATAATAGCTTCACTCATTCAAGATTATAGCGATAATTAACTATGAAACCAATATTAATTTGCATTTCCCTTTACAACAATAATAATGGAAATATGAATTAATGGAGTAACTTACGTGTACCGGTACTTGTAGTGTAGGCTTACGTAGTTAACAAAGTGGGATGAGGTTAAGTAATAATAATCACACCAGAATTGGAAATAAAACGTGATCAATAAATTTTATTGTAACAGACTTTTTCTACTTCTCTAGTAAAGCAACAAATAAAAATAACAATAAAATTAACAGCTATAATTAAAAACATATCCTTTGAAAAAAAAAAGTAGGCCTAAGCAATAATAATCCCTCCAGAATTGAAAATAAAACGTGATCAATAAATTTCATTAAAACGAACTTAATTTTTCTACGTCTTTAGTAAAATAACACATAAAAATAATAACAAAATTAATAGCTACAATTAAAAATATATCCTCTGAAAAAAAAAGTAGACCTAACCTTTATTTCTCTGGAAATTTAGCAGCCTAAGTGACAAAATTTTAACCGGTATCTAAGGACCTTTCGGTTAGATTGAAACATTTCATTGTGAAATTTAAGGATATAATGTATTCTAACAGTCACAAAGAACTTCAAAATTAAGAGTTTTGTTTCTGCACAGCATTCTTGTGGATACCCAGGAACCTTTCTGAATCTTTCGCAAATCGGAAAAAGGATAACTCTGGCCTCTTTCTCTTACTGTTGCTACAATTTATAGCACTACAAAGTCTCCTCCTTGTCCCATATTATTATTCCAATTATTATATTTTAGCCATTAACATTTTCATTACAACCAATAACGAACATTTCACAAGCATCAATGTGAAATACGCAACGAGCTAGCACTCGATAGAAATACAACACAGTCCAAAGTCGACCATGGACAGTCTATTGTTTCTAGTTGCTAACTGCTTGGAGCGCTTTATCACGAGATTTGCAAAAAAACACCTCAAGCTTCGCGACTGTATATAGTAGACTGTGACTGTACTTTGTCAACTACAACACGTACACGCATTGGTGGAGACAGAACGATTTCCTTGGATGGGAGCGCAATATGATTATGAAATAAGCTAACTCACAAATACGTCTTCTTATAATGAGCGAACGAATATATACGTATATGTACACAATTAAAAAACAAACATTCATTACGCCCCCTGAAACCTATGCCTTCCTTAGAAAAGTACAGCAAAATTTCAATTATATCAAATAAATATTGTCGATATTTGTTAAAAAGATTCTAAGAACCTTGCGTAACTAGAGAGCCGATTCTGTAGGATGCTCCATATTAGTTCACTTCACCACTTATCGTTTATATTGCCACTAGTTGTAGGTTGAATGTCATCACTAGGGCCAGGACGTTCACGCCCTAAAAACCTACTAAATATGCCTTTAAAAACCCTAAAATATGCTAATAAATATGCACTAATAAAATTCTGTATTTCTTGTTATCACTAATAATAATAATAATAATAATAATAATAATAATAATAATAATAATAATAATAGTAGTAGTAGTAATGACATTAAACATACATTTATTGTTGAGAGTTGCACACTACTATGCCGTGAGATTCGCTAGGTATGCCGCGAAACTTTCAATACTTTTCTGGTAAAAATAATTACAATTATTTCATCCAATATCAGTTTTCAAAATAGAATACGATGCTTTTATTTTAAAAGTCCAACGTATGCATTTTTATGCAGTGTAAAATCAGCTTTGATGAGCTTAAACTCGAAAATATGCCACAGTAATATAAGTATTATGAAATATTGCGCATTTATAAAAAAATATGCCAATACATGCAACATAAAATTAGGTTTAATAATTTTAAATGTTGATGATTCGTAAATATAATTAATAAGCAATTAATTATAGCCAATGGAAATATACAGGGTGAGCCACCAGGATTTACTGCCACTTACGGAGCTTATTTTCGAAGATATTCTGAGTAAAATATGTTATACAAACATGTGTCCTAATCTCAATATTTTCAGAGTTACACTAATTTGAAGTTCTTAGAAAAATACCTTTTTCCTTTAGTTTTAAGGGTAAAAGAATATTACAAATAGAGAATTAACTAATCATAAATATAATTTCTTTAATTGGTTAGTGTTCTGAAGCCAAAAATGTGTTGTTAATTGCTTTGTACAGATTTCGTTTTTCAATTTTTAACTGAAAATTACATTATTCATACGCACTTATCTCAAAAATTGTTACAAATCATACGACTTTAGCAACTTAATTCTTTACAGTTTAATTATTCTTCCTAATGTACAGTCTTAAAAGAATTTACAAGAGTGACGTGATTTGTAACAATTATTGTGATAAATGCGTAAGAAAAATGTAATTTTGTTATTAAAAATCGAAAAAAATCTGTACTAAGCAACTGTGGAATTCACGACACATTTTTAGCTTCAGAATACTAACTAATTAAAGAAATGATACTCCTGAATAGCTCATTCTTTATCTGTAATATTCTTTTACCCTTAAAACTAAAGAATAATGGTATTTTACAAACAACTTCAAACTAGTCTAACTTTTAAAATATTGAGATTAGGGCACGTTTATATGACATTTTTTGCTCAGAATGTCTTCGGAAATAAGCTCCGTAAATAACGGTAAATCCTCGTGAATCATCCTCTATAACTTATGCAAATGCATGAACTTCCTGGCCCTAGTCATCAACTTCAATAACATCAGATGCACCAACACTTAAACTAAATTATCCTTAGTAATAGCAGGTTCTTCATTATTACTAATGTGTGTATTTAAATTTACTTTGTTCTATAATCTTAAAAAGGGAACGGATATCTCGCGAACTCATTGTCACGTGAAGTGGACTGAATGAAGTTTCTCTAGAAAATGCTACAGCTTGTCCCAACTATTTCTTACCCATAGGCTATTATAAAACATAAATCATATAATGAACGTCTATATTCAGAAACATAATGTTTACGTAAACGTTCATATGTATATTAATTTGCAAATTAACCCATTATAACTACTCAGAATTATGCTTTCTTCATACATAACGTTAGAAATAGTAGCCTATATCCCCAAGGCCTCCCCATATCTCCGTCTATGCGTAGACGATCATTTTTCGTCCAACTTAAAATCTACCTTTCAGTCCAAGCAAAATAAAAATACATTATCAACAGTATGTTGTCCATTGATATTAGTACAAGTCATTTGTTATCTCGTGAAACCAAATACATTCATGCGCCGTAGCTCCTAGTAAGAACCTTATGGTGGGGGTAAGTGAGCTAGCTATCTTGCAAGTCGAAGCGTAGAGACGGAGGGAAGTTTCTCAGTCCACTTTCTCCTTTCCCTCACGCGCAGGTAGGTTTCACGAGATACCGAATGACCTATATCTATGCCATTACGACATACGTAGAAATTTTAATGGATCCAACATGCCACACGTTATTACTTCATCAAGGGGTAAATATATTTTGGTGTACAATAATCACTCCTACTGCTTTTATTCATATAACAAAGACTGCAATAGGATATATTGGAGATGTAAAAAACGAGAGATTTTTGTAATGCACGACAAATAAATTTCTGCATATACATATTCTGAAGAAAGGCGCCCATGACAATTTCAAAACAGGGTTGATGTGGAGCAAGAAAGATTGTGGTCATTGTAGAACGCAGATAAATAACAACCAAATTAACGTCCAGTTGCAATAATCCAGAAAGAAATAACTTCGGTAAAGTACAAAACGAGAAATTGTTGATGGCGTTGACCGAAAGAAATAAATGTAGGCCTACAAGCAGGGTACCAAAACATAAGGGGACGAAACTCTTTGCGGACGAAATGTCCGAAGAGACAAAATAATAAGGCTAAACCTAATATATTTTATGTATGAAATATCCGACCGACGGTGTCATATGGTAATTGGACCAATATGTATTGAACGTACTGTCTGTGAATCTTCTTAAAATGTAAAGATGACAAAGTTGTAACAATGTGTGAATGTTGACGTTGATTAATATCAGTTTTGTTGTTCGTTAGTACTTTTTCGATAAATAAATGCTTGAAAATTAAGTTAAAACTTAATGAACTCAAAACATTCTTTTTACAATTCAGTTTCAATTACTACGTTTTCATGGAGTATTCAGAACGATCTGAATACACTTACCGTATTGAAATCTTCATGAAAACAGGGATTCAGTTCGATATGAGTCTCAAGGTCGATTACACCTAAAAAGTGGGATCAGATCGTATTCAATTTGATTTGAGTTCCATGAAAACGGGTATCGTATTCAATACGATCTAAATACATTATACGTGTGATCGACCGTCATTTGTTTGATGTGTCAGCTATTTTACCAACAGCGAGGGCAATATATGTTGAAAAAGAGTGTTGTAAAACATAATATTTCGTGTTTTCCTAAAAGTCAATATTACCATTATTCATTAACAGCCAGAATATTAAGTTTTCATGCGCCTAATTTGGAAAACGCAACATTGTTTAGAGCTAATGCCTGCAGAATGACCAACACGCTAATATGTCGATGACATGTTAACCAACATAACTACTTTCGAAATTTCAGCTTCCGTACTCAGATCGTTTTCAATAAAACAGGGATCGTATTCAGTACGGAAAATGTATTCAGATCGATTTGAATACTCCATGAAAACGTAGAAATTGTGTGTTATTACGAGATATCCAACAATAGTACTGTATATTACGATACAAGGTTTGGGAAGTGCCATTTACAAAATCGAGGAAAAGTTTGAAAAACGAGCAGATCAAGTTTTTAAAATTCCAGGATTTTGTAATAAACTTCACAAACGTGTATTGTACAACATTTTGTGCACGATCATATTCTTAAAATTGCAAATACAATATATTTTGTGTGAGATCGTGCGTATTTGCTTGGTTTCCGTACAAAACCAATCCGCGGTAAGTCTAAAATTCCACATTCAGTATTCCCAACCTAACACACATAACAATTTCCCTCTTTTTACCGCTTAAGTGACATATTGATTTTACTGCTTTAGGCTTTTAACATATTATTTTTAGAGACGTTCAGTATAGTAATAATTATAAATTGGAAACTTACCACTGCAATTTCACCTAAATTTCAATGTTAATTATTGTTTTTAAATATTTGCAAACATTAAGTAAACTCTACAACTCCACTAAAGTTACTGCATTCGTGATGCAAGTAACATTAAGGAAGCCGTGAAAAAATCAACAAGATTCCATAGACTGGGGGAAAAAAAGACAGACGTATATCACGGCCTGCTGGAGTATAGTAAACACAGAAAACATTTTAAAGCAACAATGTTGAAGATAGATATTTTTGTTTTGCAAATTTTCCGTCATTGAACAGAAACCAAGATGGAGATTTCATTGCAAATAATTAGAAATTCCTCTTTCAGGTATGTAATAAACGATCTTCGCACAAAATAATGTACGATACACGAGCGGTATGTTTCTTTCAATTCTCGGAAATTAAAAAAGCTCAACTACGTTTCGCTTTTTCAAACTTTCCCTCGAACATGAAAACTTCAACAAACCGCTCTTGTAACGCATATTACTATATTACTATTGCAATGAAAGTTTAGAGCAATATATTCCAAAGCCTTCGCAAAACTGCACTGTAACGGTAACTAAGTAACAATAAGTGCACTGTAATGGGTCTACTTCAGTATAGTTTTGTGTGATGAATGGTTTCCCTAGCAACAAGTTTCTGTGTGGGAATAATCATGCAAAGATTAAATTACAAAAATATTATTCTGCCTATTTCGTTTTTTAAAGCTATTTCAGTTCAAGTTGCTTATCAGCTATTAAACAAACATTGAAGGATATATATATATATATATATATATATATATATATATATATATATATATACACAGTGGGCCAAAAAAACGGCACTAAATTTAAATGGTTATATTCCAGTACCTAATTTTTTTTTAAAGTTTATTTCACAGGCAAATTTCACAGTCCTTGTAGACCGGAAAGTACTATAATACTCGTATTTAATTGTTTTACCATTTATTAAACATTATTTTTGTGTTTTTTTTTTGTAAGGCAGTGCAAAATCGATCGTTTATTCCGAACTAAGCATTATGGTCTTACGAGTTCAGCAGGCCAAGCCGTTTGTTGTGCTGTCATCATTTGTTTTCTTCCGTTTTGAGTTCTCAGTTTGTGAATAATGGGTCACCTAACGAACGAAGACAAGATTTTCATTAAACATTTGCACCAATATGATAATTTATCTGCCCGTCAAATTGTAAGGAACTACGCTCATCGACAATGGTCTGTTTCAAGTGTACAATGATTGTTTAGCAAGATACGGACATGATATCCCTCCTGAGAGATTATTGCGTGAAAGATCGCATTTCTCAGATTCTCTGATGGTTTCCGCTGGAGTTTCAAACGAGATCTTAATCCTATGGACTGTTTTGCATGGAGTCAACTACAAAAAGCAGTTTACAACAAAACAAGAATTCGTAATATTGTACATTTATGACAACGCCTTCTTGAATGTTGGGACCGGCTTGATCAAAGACAGATATCCAGTGCTATTGAACAATGGAGATGACGCCTACAAATGGCTGTGCGGGCAAATGGCGGTCACATAGAGCATCATTTTTAATTTTGATTATTTGAAAGATCATTAATTATTATTAATTTTACCAACATTCAGTTTCTGCATTTTGAAGTAATAAATAAAATTGTCTTCAAAAACCACATTTTTCGCATCTTTGTGTATTGACCTCCGTAAAATTTTAACTGAGCCTCAAAAAACATAATAAAAAGTCCTGCTCATCTTTAAAGTCTACTCTTTCCAACAGTGTATTCATTATGAACTAATGTTGTGAATTTCCGAAAATAGAGTATTTCTAATTTTGTGCCGCTTTTTAGCCCACTGTGTGGTATATACTTATGTGCTAGTTTTCAAATCTGGACACTTCGTCATGGGACTATGGAAAAAAAAAATGGAAGCATCTCGAGGAAACCCATCTATCGTCTTCTTATCTAACACAACTTCCACCTGAGCCCAATGGATAATTTATTTTTAGGTGGTGGTGGTCCTCATTTTCATTTGTAACAAATGGAGACAATTCTGTATATGCTATGTGAAAATGAAAAGTGTACCGTCTCAATTCTACTTCCGTAATATTAGTTTAGTATTTTATATTCATACAGAATAATTTTAGAATGATGCGCAGAATAATATGAAAACTTGTGAGATACAAACAAGACTGAAACAAACTTTTATAAAATATTAGCCCATCTAAAACTGTGGAAACTGCATCATTAATAAAATGAGAAAAGATTAATCGAAATGACAGAGATGAAATATTTATTGATTAAATAAATGGATTAACTCGCTTAGAACATAGGATTATTTTTATATACGAAGAACTAAATACAGTGTACATGAACATGTAGGCCTACAAAACCAACGTTGCTACGAGAATATTCGAAGTGAACTAATAAAGCCTGCCGAAGGTCAGCCTGTACTACATTTTAAGTCAGAAAATGGAAAACAGGAGCGTACACAAGAGGGGTGATTACCGGGTTTTGAACCTCCTTTTAACTTAAAAAAATGACATATTTAGATTTGAATATATTTTTATCCATAATTGTATTCCTTTCTCTAATTTTTCACTGTCAGAGTAACAAAATCTATATCGACATAAGGCACAGTCCTCCTATCCCTCGTTCAATGTAATCCCTATGCTTGGCACGTTCGAATTATAACAATGCTATCTTTATTATAGAGACACCTACCGCCTAGTATCGAACTTGTAATAAAATTAAGTTGATATTATGAAATTTAACTTGTGAAACATATTGAAAAGGTTATTTTGACAGTTTTGCAGTGAAGCTATTAAATACTGTGAATTGTCGATTTTAAATTCATTTTAAGAGAGGTATTCACCCGTTCGTTTGAATTCTAACTCTGTTGTGAAACGTTCGTTTAACGTTTGGTGCATTTAACAGAACATATTTTAATAATAATAATAATAATAATAATAATAATAATAATAATAATAATAATAATAATAATAATAATAATAACGAAAAATTTTAAATACCGATAATGTAAGTTTCAAACAATTTTAATAATGATCCCTCTCTCCCCTTGACAAAATTGTGCGAACGCCACTAACAGAAATTGTAGATGTCTGTCTTCAAACCAGATCATGAGGTCTAGCAGTCTACTGGAAGTTATCTGTTACGATGATAATGAGAAAATAAATTAATCGCAATACGAATCTTATCTTCTTCGTAGGATTTTTCTTCATAGCAGAGAATAATCTTGTACATTTCTTATAGCCTATTCTGGCCGAAGTAAAGTCAATGGACCTTTCCAAGAGATGGCTCAAGGAATTAGAGCCACATCATTTCTTATCAAATAAACGTTGATTTCTATCAGAATCAGAACCGCTATGGCACTATGAGCTCCAATTGGGCGATCCGAATAAAATTGTAACATGAAACAAGGGGATGTCCACGGTACTCTTGGAGACCACACACTTGAGAATCTAGTGATATAGATATTACAATTAAGTTTATCTTCCGTCATCATTCTGGACAAGTGAAAAGATACAGGAAGAAATTAAGAATCATACATCATTACATCGTCAATATTTTGGCTCTTTGTTTTTACACGTTTTCAATTTTACATTTGATACAACAACGCCTAAGTCACTGCTTATTTCATACAGTATTAAATGATGAACCGATTTTTCCTCTTTTGTATATGCTCCAAGAACTGGCAATATCTGTTTTATAGAAAGCAATTGATAAATTCAAGAAATACAGAGAAACGACAAATCCAATTAGAAGGGGAGATCTTCCATGGGCATGTATGCTTTTTCTGAGGATATTAAACGTATGTAAGGTTCATTTAAAAAATATCCTCGATGAAAGTTAAATAAATCTGTGGCAAATTGTCCTAAACTTCTAAAAGGAAATTGTCCAGTTTTCCTCTTTAGAAAGCATAAAAGGTGCGGAAAAATTGAAGTTATTACTTTGTAGTGGTCTAAACTGCTTGTACACTATCAACGTTTTCTTCCAATTCAATACTTTACGAGAAAACGTGTCAAAAATTCATCGGTATCGATATTGAAAAAGATTTGTCAGAGACTGTTTTACATTGCTAAAGATTTGACAATATTTTATAACATGTATTTCAAGTTCATTGTAACCTATGTAAGCCTAACTACCAAATGTTACGATGTAAATCTGTAAATCCTTTGGAGAATAACAAGGTTATATAAAACAATATTTATATTACTTAACTGTGAGGTACCTTAAAACAAGAATATTACGATTGCATATTATTTTAAAACAAAATATTTACGGTTAGTATTCGCCTTGGTTATAGGTTAGAATCTTCTTGATTGGAAAAATATAAATATTGGTACTTAACTCGAGATATCTATCATGCAATTCCCACATACGCATTATTTTTTATTTTATTGTGGTATTTTACAGAATCTGCAACGTACAGGCATAAGTTTAATTCATGCAATTGAAACAACTTCCAAATATATACTGTCGGCGAAGACTACATGTTTTTTTATGGTTTTTGGCGTCAATGTTTCCGAGTCTCATTTATCAATTATTCCTTGAAAGAACTGTCGTGTTTGATCGATTAGTGTTTGTTACCTGCTTTCAAAAATTCTAAGACGACAGCAAACACCGAGAAGCAAGACAGAGGCCTCAGTAGTTCAAGAGACGCTGACGATGACACGATACCAGTGTCGAAACGGTGCCGTCCGTGACACAAGGTCTGTTACCTTTTTAATAATTCTAACACGTTTAAAGTTTTAGGTTATTAAGAAAGTTTTATACATTATTGTAAGTGATCTGACAATGAAACTTGTCAAATATTGGCAAATCTTGAAATGTCATTGACGAAAATTTATATTATGTTATATTGTATTATATGTTATGTTATATTTCAATGTATTGTATTATATTTATTTATTTATTATTTTGCTAATAATTGTAACATAAAATATAATATATACAGAAAAACTTTAGCTCGCCCCTGAAAGAGTAGAACTCGTGCTCAGGGGCGGATTCCTGAATTGAAATTAATAATTATACAATACAATTTGTCTTATGTCGCCTGTGCAATTATAGTATATACTCGTAAATTTAAATTTACAATTTTTCAATTTTTATAAAAACCATACATAACTTTTTAAATTTAATACTAGAACTATTAGAATTGACAAGATTAGGATATTTAAATATGCATTTGTTATATATTCTTGCAGCTAAATTACTGCTATGATTAAATACTGTAACAGTGTTGCATTTTGGTTCAAACAATCTCAAAGAATTCATACCTTTTGTTTCATAACTATGAGAATACAATTCAAAATTATTTCGATTTTTATGTATGAATTTTATTAATACAATATAATAAATTTGTCTTACGTTAAGTATATTAAAGTCTAGAAACAAATTTTGAGATGGAAAATCAATAGGTTTATGAAGACATATTTTAATTATTTTCTTCTGTAATAAATAAAGTGGATTAAAATTGGATTTAAATGAGCTACCCCATCCTATAATTCCATACATAATTACCGATTGAAATAAAGTTAAATATATTGTACGTAATAAACTTATTGACAAGTAATTCCTCAATAAAACAAAATAATAAACTATTTTACGTAATTTATTACAAATGTATATATATATATATATATATATATATATATATATATAATGTTATATGTAATATTGTGTTGTGTCTTATGTTGTGTTGCATTCTTTGTACGTGGGATAACCAATAACACTAGCCTGCGAATTTCAACTTTGTGTTTATTGCCTAAACTAAGTAATGTGATTTTATATAATGTCGATGTCCTGAATCCGGATGTTCAATCCGTTTGCTTCTATCACGTCAGGTTTGTTTGCAAAATCACTTTAAATGTATTTTGTAATTACGTGAATTTCATCACAAACTTTCTCATTTCACTTTTTTATTTCAAATTCAAAAACAATATTTAAAAACACAACTTGCTTAAATTATGTGTATGGTTGTTCATACATGTCGCTAGAGTGTTTTTGCTTGGTTTTGTCTTGTTTACTTCACTATTGGAAGTATAAATTAGCACAATGTATCACACAAAAAATTACACCACTTGCTTCTTAGTTGAGAAAGTCCTCCTGTTCCTCTTTCTTTTATGTTTCTCTTCAGGTATTTCACGCTTTAACATCCAACAATAATCACCCAGCATACTGATGCTCCCGCGTCCCTGGTACCTTCTTTCGAATTCCTGCAGATCCTTGTGAAATCGTTCATCTTACTCTTAGCTGAAAAATCCTAAATTTTCGGCGAAATAATCTAGCTGAGAAAACAGAAAATTTTGATACTCATGTTACAACCAAATTCCTTGTATGCTTCAAGCATGTTAGCCACAATGTTTCGGTAATTAGGATCCTTGTTGCCAAGAAATTTTAAAAAAACTTCAAAAAACAACATCCATGCTGATTTCTCCTTTTCATCCATACTGTTTTTAAATGCTGTTTTCTTATGTCAGGACTGTGAAATATATATCTTCTTTCAATTTGCTTCAGATAGTAGTGGAAATTTTTCACATATATACTTAAAACAGCCTCCTTCCTTATTTAAAGCTTTTACAAGCTGTTTCATTAAGCCAAGCTTGATGTGGAGAGATGGCAACACAACTTTATAAGAACTCACAAGACTTTGGGGCACAACATTCTTACAACCGACTTCCAAATTTTGTCGAGGTGGCCAGTCTTTCATAGTCCAATGATCAACTCGTGCCCTACTATCCCACAGGCAAAGAATGCATGGAAATTTGGTAAAACCAGATTGTTGACCTAACAACATAGTAAGAACTTTGAAATCATAACAAACTTGCCAGTTGTGTTCCTATAGTCTAGTCGCAATAACAGCAGTTGCAAATTTGTGTATGATTTTTTGAGGATTACTGAATAGGCAACGGGCACTGAACCAAAAATGTTTCCGTTATGAAGGAGGAAAACCTTTAAACTTCGCTTGGAAGCATCAATGAACAGTCTCCATTCACTTAGGTCATAGTTTGGAAGTCCAAGTTTTAGCATAAATTCTTTCACATTACTGCAATATACTAGATTATAATCTTTGGAGAAAAAGTATTTAAAACCTATTTCACGTTGTCAGTACCAATAGAAAGATGTTTGTTTAAGATTTTTGGTCACACAGGGATTGGTACATTAAGCACAAGTAAAATGGCTGACCGAACAACTGAATACACGATTTGATTTTTATGTTTAAAATCGTACCCCTTCACATCACACGAACAGAAGTAGCAGTCATTACTATGGTTCGACTGCTCTCTCCAAACCATAGGTATTCCAAAAGATAGCAACGTCTTCTTCAATTGATCAAATAACGAAGTTCTTTAGTGCACACTCTACATACTTTATGTGGTGCCCAACCTTTACTTTGGTCTCCAAGTTTGATTCCAAAATAGGCATGGTATGACTTTTTCACAAAATCTGTAATAATACACCTCTGCTTAGGCAATCCTACATAAGTTATATAACAAAAGTGGTCTAGATTATGTAGACACCCTCGATGCAACATATTAAATACTTTCTTACTGAACTAAAAACTTTCAACATTCTACTCCACGATAAAGCTTCAAAATGAATTCGTTTCGTTTCCAGTTGAAACGCAGACTAATGAAATGTGAGAGAAACTAGACGAGTTGAGTTCAGTCTCTCACCAAGGAGTGGCTGACATTTCTATCTTTCACAAATAAAAATAATGACAAGGCTGCACGTTATTTCACCCTAACTTCCTTATGTCCTTGCACCCCCTATCTGCTAAGAAACATCCAGTGTCCTTGGTTTTCAATATAAACAGTTAAAAATACATTGAATACATTTGGTTTTCATGTCCTAACATACTAAACCTACATATGTTAAAGTATTACAGTTTAAATAATTACGCTATAAATTGTCGTAATATATTATAAGAAAATTGAAATAACAAAAAAATGGTACGTGATCGGAACTTCTTGGCTTTGAATTTGATTTCAGCATGCTAAAAATGCCCTAAAAACATTATAACTTTGGAGGCAGGAATTTCATCGCAGACTAGTGATAATTATTTCTATATTGCTTTACTCTAATTTATCTCAAATAATTCTAATTCTTCTCAGATACCTGCATTAGGTTTATGATCTCTTTTTCTGTAGCCTGCAATATTTCTTAGGAACTTCATTTTACTTGACTCAAGTCTGGTTTTGTTATTTCATTTAAAATCCAAATCTCGCTACCATACAATAACTTTGGAACAGACATTTCTTTATGAAACTTTAGGATAGTATCTTTGTAGCCTTACTTGTTAGACGCCTACATTAATAAAGTTGTATGATTTTGTGTTTTTTTTCTTTTGGTCAATATTAGTCATGTAAGACTACATTCTAAATATTTAAACTTATACACTTGATATATAATATCGTTCTCTATTACAACCTTGGATCTTACTTACTGGCTTTTAAGAAACCCGCAGGTTCATTGCCGCCCTCACTCAAACCCGGCATTGGTCCCTATCCTGAGCAAGATTAATCCAGTCTCCATTATCATATCCCATCTCCCTCAAATCCATTTTAATATTATCTTCCCATCTACGTCTCGGCCTCCACAAAGGTCTTTTTCCTTCTGGCCTCCCAACTAACACTATATATGCATTTCTGAATTCGCCCATACGTGTTACATGCCCTGCCCATCTCAAACGTCTGGATTTAATATTCCTAATTATGTCAGGTGAATAATACAATGCATGTAGTTCTGTGTTGTGTAACTTCCTACATTCTCCTGTAACTTCATCCCTCTTAGCCCCAAATATTTTCCTAAGAACCTTATTCTCAAACACCTTTGGATCTTACGTTGCATTTATCTGAAAATGGCATCACTTTACTTTTGTTTGTAGATATGGACATATTATATTCCTTTGCTATTATTTTAACTCATATACTGATATCTGTAAGTTGTCTTCAGAGTTGGAAATTAGTACTTAATGATCAGCAAAAATAAGTGTCATAAGTTACATTCCTTTTCATTAAAATTACATGAATAAAATTTTAACTTTTGTGTCCATTGTCAAATAATTTCGACGATTTATAATATATGCAAGGTGAACCGTTAGTAATGTCATTAATTACAAAGGATTATTCTTTTTGATATTTTTCAAACAAAAGAGTTTAATATAATTTTGCTTGTTTTTGCTTCCTTTTCGAGAAAAGAAATTTATATGAAACATTTCATAGCGTATTTTGGAAAAGCTACTGAATTAATTCCCAATATACTCAGTCAATTTAAGAGAACAGTGTGTATTATATTAATAAATTATTTAAAGAATTTTAATTTTGTAATTTAAATATGCAGAAATTTGATCCGAACAAATATAACATTTTACAACACATTTTCAGAACGAAAAGTTACATTTGTTCGGATTAAATTTCTGCACGTTTGAAGGACAAAACTAAAATTCTTTCACTCATTTATTATCATAATAGACTTCTCTCTTAAACTAACTAAGCATATTGGGAATTAAATTAATGGCTTTCCCAAAACACGCTATGAAATGTTTGATATAAAACAATTTTTATCTCGAAAAGAGAACAAAAACGAGCAAAATTGTGTTAAAATTTTTTGTTTGAAATATCTCAAAGAATAACCCCCTGAAATTAATAACATTCCTTACGATTCACTCTGTATATATATATATATATATATATATATATATATATATATATATGGCTTTCATTTCAAAACTTTCCAGTCTAAATAACTAATAATTTAAATTGAATTCAATTTAAACAAAAAACACGTCAATTTAGATGTTGAGGGGGAAGTCTGAAACCAGGCTTAATTGCATTTTAGGTTTCACCCCCCTCCCCAGCTAGCCCCACTTTGAAATTTCAAATGGCACCCATTATGTTTATAGTTAAATACGAAAGAGCACTCAATTATTTATACACATCATTCATTTGTTTTCGCATCTTTTGTTTTCTATCGTCGCCTGGTAATTGTATTTTTGTTATTTTGTAGGATTAAAACACATCTTATTTTGTGTAATTTCCTAAATTGAATTAATAAGGATGATTTATATTCTCTCTTGAAGGGTATATATCATTTTAAAATAATTTAATACACAAACACAACTATTACATGAAATGCTAAATAAGTTTTTGTAGCTTTATTCTCTTCGGTTCTAATCAACATCAACAATAAAAGCGGTAACATACTACAACCTTGTAAAAGTTCCAAGTTAATTTTTTTTTATATTTAATTGAATTAGCCCCACGTAGGCCTACCTTTATTTTGAAGTTTTGTACATATTTCAATGACTTCAATTAGATATAGTGAGGTACCTCGTTTTTCCATAATGTCCCACAGCAAGGATCTATTTACCTTATCGAAAGCTTTAACGTAATCTATAAACAGAATATGTGTTTCTCGGTTGAATTTTCTATGTTTTTCGATTATTTGTTGTAATATGAAGATGTCACTACAAGATCTCCCTGTTCTAAAACCCGTCTGCTTTTCCAGTAACATCGCTTCTAATATTGGTTTTAACCTTTCTGTCAATATTTTGGAATATTTTCAGCAGACATGCCTCGACAACCATTAACGTATATTAACACTGATATATTAATTCATATCAAGTCTTGGTGGAAGTCCGTTGAAATATTTAATTAACCAGACTTTCTTGTTAACTCGACGCGACTCGTGGGATACTGGTCCAGAAGAGGTCGACAATTGCACGGGACCGGATCTAGATTGCAGGGATGGGGTTTGGATTCCCCTGCGCGATAGAGCGATCCTGTGTGTAAGCCGCCACTCAAATATTTAGTTAGCTAAACGACGGCCACGTAACTTGGTCCATTGTCACACACGGTTCGGCGGCGACGGCGGTATTTGCAAGTTTCAATTGATCTTACTCCACCTTGTACAGCTGACCGTTTATTTGGCATTCAAATATTTAGTTAGTTGCTTCAGAACATTTCAGTGGCTGCGTACGGAATCGATTGCTATCACGTGCTAACCTGTCTTTGCTCCTATCAGTATTTATATCCCTGAAAAATTTCACAATGAAGGTGACGCAATAATTTCTCTTGAAGTATTCTAGTAATAATATTTAGCTGGCTGTAGAACTTCGCTATTGCTGCATGCATACTTGTATTTATCTGTGTGTAGATCAGATCAAGTGACTGATAGCAAGGAATATTTTGTGAAGCAACCTTAGCTAATCATCCTAAAACAAAGATAGAGTAACAAGAGGAGCGGAGAGGAATTGAATAAATTTCATAAACTTTTTACACAGCTCATAAAATACATACACTAATATTACTACTCTATTATTGAACACATTCTATATAAGGTTACCACAGTCTAGTATATACAGGGTGTTCCGAAACTATTCGTTCAAAATAATACAGGAGGTAGGGAACATCAATACAAATATATTTTGTAATGGTACATATGGTCCCTGAAGGCAATTTCTGATCCTAGGGACGATTTACACAGAAGGTAGTTTAGCATGCTAATTACATCAGTGGCATTCACAGGAACTGCTCGAATGCGCGACCATTAGCCTGTATGCACGCAGTACATCGTCGGACCATTGATTGTCGTGTCTGCTCGAAGATACCTGGCATGTCCGCAATGGCATCAGCAGCGACAGTAATTCTAGCGACGAGGTCTTCTTCTGTTTCCACAACGGTTTCATACACCAGCTGCTTCATATGCCCCCAGAGGAAGAAATCCAGACACGTGAGGTCAGGTGACCTGGGTGGCCAGGCCACGGGGCCACCTCGGCCGATCCATCGATTCCCAAAGGTGGCTCTCAGATGATTTCTCACAGCAATGCTGAATGGGCTGGCGCCCCATCGTGCTGGAAGTACATCCTTTGTCTAACATTCAAAGATACATCCTCCAGCAGTTTCGGCAACACATGTTCCAGGAAGTAGCGATATGTCCGTCCGTTGAGGCGAAATGGAAGAATGTATGGTCCAATCAACCTATCACTAGGCGGTGCTGCTTTCGAATGAATCGGTATGTTTCCAAGCAGACCTCAGAGCCAACCAACTGTACACAGAGCAGTTTTGAATGTCAGTACACATTCCCAGTCAGCGACACCGTCACAACAGCTTACGTCAGCACCACTAACATAATGTTCCATAACATTACAATTTGACTTCAGAGACCATATATTCCTTATCGAAATATATTTGTTTTCATGTTCTCTACCTTTTTTGTATTAATTTGAACGAATAGTTTCGGAACATTCTGTATACAGTCACGAAGCTTGAGTTGAGAGGGTGCTAGGAACACTAGACTGTGCCGGTACTATTTCGCATTGTCTGTATTGAGGCAATATTAGCGATCCTAGTGGTTAGCAACTATCTATGGATGCATGTTTACTACGTATTGAGCTTCGTGACTGTATATACTAGACTGTGAGGTTACGTTGCGGATGGTAATGCGTGGTAAACAGTGGTTACAGTAAGTTTATATCGTTTTTAGCCAGCATTAACAAACGATTTTGGGTTAACAAGGCGGAGAGAGAACAGTTTTCTTGGGTGGGGGTGCAAAGTAAAACCATAAAATCCCCAAATAACGGAGATATGGGGGACATTATTTACCTCTTCCCCTCGTTATAGCTCGACCGTGGTACACTATATCGGAATATGATCATTTAATAAAGGTATTTTCAAGGGAAAGTTTCTTACAGAGTTACATCCATATCCGCGATGTTTCGGACTGAGTTGTATAGGGCTTGAACTGTAGGTCTACTACATATTATAATAGGGCATAACTTAAAACAATCTCCCTCTTTTTCTCTGTTATAGCTTGACCGTGATACAGTATATAGGAATATGAACATTTAATAAAGATATTTTCAAGGGAAAATATTATTATCATTATTATTATTATTATTATTATTATTATTATTATTATTATTATTCGGTTGAGGAACTTTTGTCATCTAGTCTGCTGTCAAAAAATCTGAAAGTCAGAATTTATAAAACAGTTATATTACCGGTTGTTCTGTATGGTTGTGGAACTTGGACTCTCACTTTGAAAGACAAACAGATTGAGTGTGTTTGAGAATAAGGTTCTTAGGAAAATATTTGGGGCTAAGAGGTATGAAGTTACAGGTGAATGGAGAAAGTTAAGGCTGATTCGCAATAAACCGGGAACGGAAACGACAACGAGAACGAGAATGGAAATATTATTGAAATAAATATATTTAAATGTGAGTATTCACAATTAACTTTTGTGAATGCTCATATTTAAATACATTTATTGTAACATTAGTTCCGTTGTCGTTCTCGTTGTTGTTTCCGTTTCCGGTTTATTGTGAACCAGCCTTTACACAACGCAGAACTGCACGCATTGTATTCTTCACCCGACATAGTTAGGAACATTAAATTCGGACGTTTGAGATGGGCAGGGCATTTAGAAAGTATGAACGAATCCAGAAATGCATATAGAATGCTAGTTGGGAGACCGGAGGGAAAAAGACCTTTAGGGAGGCCGAGACGTAGATGGGAGGATAATATTAAAATGGATTTGAGGAAGATGGGATATGATGGTAGGGACTGGATTGATCTTGCTCAGGATAGGGACCGATGGCGGGCTTATGTGAGGGCGGCAATGAATCTCAGGGTTCCTTAAAAGCCATTTGTAAGTAAGCTTAAGTATTTTGAAAGGAAAGATTCTTACAGTGTTACATCCATATCCGCGAGGTTTCGGACCGAGTTGTATAGAGCTTGAACTTTGTAGGTCTACTACAAACTATAATAGGGCATAACTTAAAACAATCTCCCTCTTTTTCTCTCTCGTACAGAAACATATGCGTACAACACTAAAACTACGTAACAGTGCTAACAGAAACTCTTTTATATGAAGCTTACCTTCCTGAAGATATAATATGAAATGTAGATTCTAATTATTTTATTTAATCTCGTATTTCAGTTTACACATTATACCGGGATCACTTTTCTTTTTTCTGCATTATTGTGCAGTATGTTATTCATATTTCTCCAAGTGGCGGCCTTAACACCTGCAGACTTCTAACACACAGTTCTGCCAACCCTACCTATTTTTCGGTAGATCTACCGAAATCACATATTATCTAACGATCTACCGAAAAATTTTAATTTCTACCGATTATTTTCCAACTTTCTTAATTTTAATCTTTATTACAGAACCAACGTCAGATATGATCGCTTAGAGAGTATCCTATACAGTGTTGACAACTCAGAATTCCATTTACCGCTGCACAAGCTTAAAAAACCGCTAAACTGTAGTTAAAAAACTCCAGATTTTTCTTAATACATAATTTTCAAATTTGAAATACAAACTATATAGTTTTAGGAACTGGAGAATTTCAGGTTTCAAATTTAAAAAAAATTCTAATATTTATAATACTCACTTCTGCCCAGAAGCTTGTTGTGAATGGCAATATGTTGTCGAAGAACAGAAAAACACGCTACCCTTTTTTGTGGTATAATTATCAGCATGGGTAATTAAATCTAAATATTTTGCATTTAATATCACCTTACACCATTTACATCGAGCTTTTGAATTATCACCGGTAACTGCTTCCACCCAATCTTTCAACACATGTTTTTTTTTTTTTTTTTTCATACATCTCTAAACTTTTGTATGTATGGAGTTTTATGCGGCATATTTCTTCAAAAATGAATGAAGTAGATCAAGAATGTACAGGACACTTCGGAAATAATCACATTCACAGTCACACCAGTCGGTTCGAAATCTGATTTCACACTGAGCTGGAGACGTGCCTGCTAACATTGAGTCTGGTTTTAAGTTTTAAGTATATCTGTGTTACATAAAATATAATGCGGAGTGATAAATTAAATAATATATCATATATTATAAGTGAAAATAATAATTCAGTTCATTATCTATTCTTTATGATTAAATACAACATTTCGTTTAAAAAACAATGCATACATTAGATTAAGAAGTTAACGAATGCGGAATACCTATGTGTACAACAACAATGGATGAGGAATGAAATGGACGTGGTTGCAACAAATCGAGTTCACATAAAACGTTGATATTATATACTTGCACAATAAAAAAGTGTGTTAATACGTACTAAACTCTGGTTTATGATTAACTAACATTGTCCGAAAGTACATGTAAAAGAATTATAACATCTTTATAGAAAAAAAAAATTAAACTATCATCTCTCTCAGGAATCATAAGAAAAAACGCCAAATAAATAGCTAGCCGCTGACGGTAAAATTATGTAGCTGAACATAGTTCTAAAAACACCAGATTTAGCTACAAAACCGCTGACTTGGCAACACTGATTCTATACATAACATGTTCAAAGCACTGTCAACAATGAGTACAGTAACAATTAAGCGAATGCGAAAATGACAAGTTTCTTTGATTAATTGCCTTCTAACAATGCAAATATAAATCTCTGTCTTCGATTCTTCGATATTTCCCTTTCTCGCTCCTCATCAACAATGAACAACTGTTATTTTAAAATGCAGATAAGCCAACCTTCTGTTTCTGTAGTCCAATAGTCGTTTTCATTCAGCCATTCATAATCACATCACAACTAAGAATTTCAGGTCAGGTGAAGGAAGTGCAAATCGGAATGGGTGACAGTGACTCGGATAGTGATTTTTCCCAAGCGTCAGCTAGGCCTAGTAATTCGCGGAAGAAATTAAATATGTCCAGTCCTATAAAGGAGAATGGGAATATATTCCTGATTTTAAGAGGAGGTTAAAACCAAGCAGAAAGGGGAAATATTATGGCTATTGCAAATGCTGTGATAAAGACATTAAAATAGATTCCGGTAAAGATGCCCTTATGAAACACAGTGCATCAAAAGCTCATAGAAGTCCGTAGCTCGACAGCTAGAGATGGCCGATATTTCACAAACCGATATTTTGTCACAGGTATTTTTTTGTCACAGATAAACCTGTGACTGATGACGCGAAATATCTGTGACAAAATATCGCTATCGAAATCTGCTCCGTAATCAGTACTCTGTGACTGATATTTTCTCCTCTACGTCGTAGGTTTGCGCGTGGGCATGACACAATAACAGCAATCTAGCGGTAGTTTCTCCATCTTATTATAAATGATGTAGTTATTACACGATTTAAATAATAACACCATTGGTTACCAGTACTTAATCTTGTGTGAAATCCTGTCTGAACAACTGTTTTGTTTTGTAATTATTTTCTAATGTTTTTCCGAATACTTATGTTTCATTAATTTTTATTCTATGACTCAATATTATAATGTTAATGCACGACTTAAAATAATTTATCCATTATATTATATACAATAAAAAGGATCAATTTTTAAAACGATTAGGATAATCATATAACCTCAATTTCTCCATACCCCACTACATTTAAAAATGATCAACTAGTTCAATATCTATAATATAACCTCTTGGTACATGAGGTTAACTTTTGACATGTTACTGTTCAGTTAGGTATTTATTTGTTAACTAGCCGTACCCGTGCGCTCCGCTGCACCCGTTAGAAATAAATATAAAGTAATTACATAATTAAAATAGGACATTTTATCCAGGGAACATTCGTGTTTGATAGAAGGATAAATCGTTTAATATGTTACTTAATTTAAATTGCATCCAAATAATTAAAATGCAATCATTTTGGTCCAGAAACACTCATTTGGTGCAATGACAATTCCTTTAACATGTTTCTTAATTTTTATTACATGCAACCATAGTTTAATGAAGATTGAGATCATTCAGATTTAATGTGTATATTCTATTTTACTTGTAATATTACATATTATATTATATTATATTATATTATATTATATTATATTATATTATATTATATATCAGAAGTTACTGTAATAACATTATAGCATTATGTCCATCTAGAGAAACTACACTTTCCAATAGTGAAATAATAATTAATTATACAAATCGGTTAATTTAGCTTCCGATATTACTTCATACAAACACAGAAACATTCTCTGTAGGCTATTTTTCATAGCTTTCGATTGTTGCTGTCCAAGGCCCCTTATAGATGAAGTCATTTGTTTTTTAATTCATTACACGGCCTTAGTTTTATTGTTTGAAATTTCACTATTCGAACCATAGCCTTTCTTACACACAAAATCCCACATTACTGATACCATTCATGACCTTCAAAAAACCTAACACAGCTGTACTAATAACTCTAATGAAGTCAATAAAGTACATTTAAAGCTAGTACGTGAACCACGGTCCTCTGCATAACACTACGAAACGAACTGCAAGATGTCCTAAAAAGTAGGCCTACACGCTTTGCTGCGGCGGACTCACATATTTTTTTAATTTAAAACTTTTTATGAACTTCGCTACAAACCATTTAGATTTTCCCGCAATATTAATATTATTAGTTTTCGATAGAGACATCACACAACCTCACAGGATGTATAGTTTTCATTCAATTTTCCGCCACAGTTCAAATTAAATATATAGATTATGCCTTAGTTTTGAAAAACCCTATGAGTAAGAAGTACGCAGTGAACCGGTACATCTATACTTCGTTCCATAATGTCTGACAGGAAGAGGAGTAAACATTGCCGGCAGAGGAGAGTTATTACTATTCAACCAATGGCAAAGGTCTCATTCTACGCTTGTCTTAAAGTTGGAGGGTGTAGAACGCTTCAGACCGTCCAACTTCAAGATAAGTGTGGAATGAGACCTCTGCCAATCGTTCAATAGCAATTATACTTCTCACCTCCTATGCCGGCATTGTTTACATCTCCTGTCAGACATTCTGAAACGAAGTATAGATAATTTGTGATGTTGACAAAATGAAATTAAATCCGTGGCGCTACAGCCAAGGCCGACCAGTTGAGTACTGGCTTCACTTCCACATGACTCTATAGCAGCCGTGGCGAAAATGTGACTCGCATTGATAGCTGTGCATTTCCCTTGCTTCCTACCTTTCACAACCCCACCCTCTCACTCACTGGAGTCAAACTCCGCTCCATTTGTATTTGTCTCTGACCTGCGAGTGGCGTATCGTCGCAATGCCTCTCTCAAAAAACAATGTACCTCTACAAAAACGAAAGTTTCAAGTAGGATGGGAGGACGCATTTTTTTTTTTCTGACAACATGATGAGAATATTGAATGTAGGATTTGTTCACAAGTATTACGAGGAAAACGGTTGTATAACATAAAACGGGATTATAAGTTACTACATGTTACTGATGAAACATTAAAAGGTTAAGTGTTGTTGTTATTATTATTATTATTATTATTATTATTATTATTATTATTATTATTATTATTATTATTATCTCTGTACGTCGATCCATTTTCAGCAGATGTACGAATAATGCGGTTAGATCTTCGATGTAAATCTGTGAGTTTAAAATGTGATGGTAAATGAAAGCTAGATGTAAGGACTTGATAAATGTTCAACCTTACAAATATTTGCCAAAAAATAAATATCCGAAGCTTAGTTTTTTCGCTTGCTCTTTTGAAGCCATGTTCGCTACAACTTACGTTTGTGAAAAATTATTTTCAACAATGAAAATAGTAAAAACCAAATTTAGATCATGACTGACAGACCATTACCTTAGTGATCAACTACTACTGGCAGTAAGTGACATAATACCTGATTTTGAAACTCTGTCGCAGAGACATTCTGAAGACAAAATTAATTTTAGGTTGTGATAATGTGTCCTATGTTTTCTTGTTCATTTCTTTCTCCGTTACATGTACTAAACAATAGCCTTGTACTGTATAAAATTATATTTGAGTGCCTGACGTAAGGAAAATGAAAATGCGTTAATAAGTTAGGCAGTTGCTTCACTTCCCCTTCGGGTGTCCGCCTCCCTCCATAGGTGCTAGGCACGTTGCAGGTTACACAGTGGCTCGACGCACGATTACATTTTCGCCACGGCTGCTCTATAGAGATGAACGATCATCCAACCAATACGGGGTAACGTGTGGACAGCAAGATGATCCTCCTAACTTCATACAAAATGCAACAACGTCTACTGTTCCTCCTCCATAAACCTCTACTTCGCAGTCGTAGACCAGTCTCCAGTAGATTTCCGTAAGAAGTTCAGGTAGAGAAATGCTTCAATTGCTGCTGGCGGGGTTGAGCGCATGGCGTCAGTTTACACAGAAAGGCTGAACATTCCTTGATGTGTTTGCCGTTGTCATTATTGTGATTCTGGACAGTGTACAGCCACAGTGTTCTTTAAAAAAATTCCCAAGATTTAAATTCACTGCGCGACGACGCCAGCAGGTCACTTATGCCATTTCCGTTTTAAACAGTAATTTCTTTTCAATTCCAGTTCTTTTTTTTTGCCAAATTTATTTGATCCGACTATTCCGAAAACGGAAAAGGAACGCCAAATAGTACAGGCGGACCTAAATGTTTAGTCCACTTTTCAGTTCTATGTAGGCTAATACAGTTTCTCTTTTTACACTTAACAGAGACAATGATAGCGACTCTAATTCTTTAGTAATTTGAGAGCTGACCAGTGTTGCCAACTCAGAATTCTATTTACCACTGCACAAGCTTAAAAAACCGCTAAACAGTAGTTAAAAAACTCCAGATTTTTTTTAATGCATCACTTCCAAATTCGAAATACAAACTATACATCTTGGGGCAATGCATAAGTGCAACAACATTTTTCAAGTCTTCTCAGTCCTGCTCGAATGGTCAAAATTGTATTTAGCTTGGGATTTTCCATTCTGTTCCTGTGCTTTTTCACAACATTCATCTGACTAAATAGCCTCTCAACCTCTGCATTTGACAACGGTAGGATAAGGAAATAAAATGCCAGTTTAGCTAGCTCTCTGAAGGAATGGCCACCACATGCATCACTGAAAATCGCAACTTAAAATTTGGAATGAACCGTAATGAGATTTAAAATTAAAAAAAAAAAACTAATATTTCTAATCCTTTGGAAATTGAAATAACACTCACCTCTGCCCAGAAGCGTATACAGTAGTGTTGGAAACATTTTTCCAATCCCCAAAGTTAAATTTCCGCCACTGTATCTCAGCAACTGTTGCCGAGCAACAGAAAAACACTCGCTACTCTTTTTGCGTTTATCCCTATCAGCATGGGTAATTAAATCTTAATATTTTGCATCCAATATCACCTTACACCATTTACACCGAGCTTTCGAACTGTCATCGGAAACGTCTTCCACCCAATTTTTCAACACTATATTTTTTCCACACTTTTCTAAATTTCTGTACGTATGGAGTTTTACGCGGCATCGTTAAATTATACAGAGTGATTTATATAGAACTGACATTTCTTTCTTTAATTATTCCGTTGGAAATTCATTCAATGACCCAATTTTAGCACCAAATTAAGCGGAATATTCTGGAGTTTCGATTCCTTGTCACTAGATGCGCAGATGTTTATGTTTTATTCCTATTGTTGGCAGCACTGACCCATTTTTAGCACCAAATTAAGCAGAATGTTCTGGAGTTTCGATTCCTTGTCACTAGATGCGCAGATGTTTATGTTTTATTCCTATTGTTGGCAGCTGTTTTCGACATTTTGTGTCAACGTGAAAATGCAGTACACATTAAATCAACGACTCTTCCTTGTGAAGCAATACTGGATTACGAATTCAATTACAGCTACTCAAAGGGCATACCAGAGAGAATTTGGTGTTCGCAATCCTCCCAAAAGAAACACAATACTGGGACTGGTAAACAAATTGGAAACAACTGGATATCTGGTGAGTGAAAAGGGCAAGCATCGTTCATCTAGGTTTCCCACGGTAGTTGTTGACGTAAGAGCACGACTGGAGCAGTCACCCAAAAAATCATTAAGACGTTTGTCGCAGGAGACAGGGTACACCTACTCAATGTGTCAGAGAGCTGCGAAAAGTGCAGGCGTAAAGCCAAGTTGTTTGACGACCGAATAATTTCCAGGAACCTGTGGCCATCGAGATCTCCGGATTTGACAACGTCGGACTTCTTTCTATGGGGTTACTTAAAAGACAGGGTTTGCGCCACACGTCCCCAGACATTGGAAGATCTGAAGCACAACATCACACAGGAGATTCAAGCTATTGACAACAGAGTCCTCCAACGAGTGGCCAGTAACATGGAACGACATGTTGAGTTGTGCCTTATGCAGGATGGAGGACATTTTCAACATTTGTTATAGAGGTAAATAATCTCCCAAAATTCCTCTACATTTTAGGTATAATAAGTTGTCGCTAGCACAATTCGTTTTGAAACAATTAATGAAAGAAATGTGTCAGTTCTATATAAATCACTCTGTATATACTATATATTTAACGATTCAAAACTGGATGAAGTAATCCCCATTTCAGTTTGGTTGATAGGCTTTCCCCTCTACTCACACTCTTTACCATCCGTGAAGGGGGAGATGCTACTGTCTATCTTATTAACGTTCGACTAATTGACTTTGAACAAGTGAAAATTCTTATTATTGAAAACGTTTACCGGTAATCTAGATTTCTAAAATCTATACTAAGCGTTTATATTTCATTTCATTGTTGTTTATATCAATTGGCACATTAAAAAGCTATCGACAGCAGAAGTTAAATGTTTTCTTCACTGCTAGTTGCTATTCTACAGCATAAACGACGGAACAATCTGCATTGTGTCACTCCTCCCTACTTCATAATATAAACTAGCATCCCTTTATTTAATTATTAGTTGAAAATTTTGTAAGAACGACACTAAAATATACTGAAACATGTAATTGTCAAACATCTGTGTCACTGTATTTTATATCCATTTATGTACTTTATTTAATATTTTATTTTCTTGTGTGTACAACTTGGGGGGTGCAGGTATAAGAGGTAACAGCTACCGGTCTGTTATACTGACGGACTCAGGGCAAGTAGAAGGGGAAAGAAATGCCTTCGCATCCTCTCAACTTGTATGAAATGTCGTTTAGATCAAGAATATACTGGACACTTCGGAAATAATAAAATCACAGTCGGTTCGAAATCTGATTTCGCATCGAGCTGGAGACGTGCCTGGCAACAATGACTTTGGTTTTAAGTTTTAAGTATGTCTGTGTTACATAAACTATAATGCGAAATGAAAAATTAAGTAATAATTCAGTTCATTATCTCTTCTTTTCATGATTAAATACATCAATTCATTTACAAAAACAATGCATACATTAGACTAAGAGTTCAACGAATGCGGCATACCTTATTTGTACTACAACAATGGATGAGGCAGGAAATGGACGTGGTTGCACCAAATGGAGTTAACATAAAACGTTGATATTTTACACTCGCACAATGAGAAAGTGTGATAATATCAAACTAAACTCTAGTTTATGATTAACTAACATTGTTGTCCGTAAGTACATAATTATAACATCTTTACAGAAAAAAAAAAACTTAAAAAAATATCGTCTCCCTCTGCCAGAATCATCAAAAAAGGCCAAATAAACAGCTAGCCGCTGACGGTAAAGTTCTGTAGCTGACCATAGTCCTGAAAACACCAGATTTAGCTACAAAACTGCTGACTTGGCAACACTGGAGCTAACTGCCTCTAAAATCTTCCTGCCATTCGCATAACAAGCAGTGCAGAAACCTTCATTATTGAGCACAATAGACAGAGCGCCGCTTTAGTAACAGCCATTAGTCACAATTCCTAATAACAATGAAACATTAATACAACATTTAGACGGCCCAGTTCAAAAGGAAAACAATTCAAAACTAAAAGTTTTGATAAACCTGCATTTTGAAGCTTCATGTTACTGTGAAAAATCACGATGGAATACCCAAAAGCCTAATTCTGATCGTTTGTATTAGTCTCAATTTCCTTCAATTCAGTGATTTTATATGAATGTTGAGTCAGTTCTTTACTTGCGAGGTACAATTTAAGTGAACTAAAGCGTTATCGGTATTTTTTTTAAATACAGGTCCATGAGATTATTAGACACTTTCAAAGAAATAAATTATGATATGACTGAGAATGAAATAGGACTTAATGTAATTTATGTGTTATATTTTAATGATATTTTGGCAAAATAAACAGAAAAAAGCTGGAAAATAATGTAAGAAAATGGGTACCCAACACATCTGATAAACTGCATAATAATAATATACGTTACAAGAGCGGTATGTTGACGTTTTCATGTTCGAGGAAAAGATTGAAAAAGCGAAACGTAGTTGAGCTTTTTTTTAATTTCCGAGAACATGAAAACAAACATACCGCTCGTATATCGTACATTATTTTGTGCGAAGTCGTTTATTACATACCTGAAAGACGAATTTCCAATTAGTTGCAATGAAATCTCCATGTTGGTTTCTGTTTAATGACGCCAACTTCGGAACACCAAAATATCTTTCTTCAACATTGTTGCTGTAAAATGTTTTCTGTGTTTACTATACTCCAGCAGGCCGTGATATACGTCTGTCTTTTTTTTTCCCCCAGTATATAAATGTGAACTTAAAACAAACGGTAAGGTTATGTAATGATTTATTTTTCATTTTAATACTTTAAGAAAATTATTTATATAACATATTGCAGTAATAACATCGGCATCTGGAATCTTGTTGATTTTTTCACGGTTTCCTTAATGTTACTTGCATCAGGAATGCAATAACTTTAGTGGAGTAGTAGAGTTTACTAAATTTTTGCAAATATTTAAAAACAATAATTAACAGTGCAATTTAGGTGAAATTGCAGTGGTAAGTTTCCAATTTATAATTATTACTATGTTAAACGTCTCTAAAAATAATATGTTAAAAGCCTAAAGTAGTAAAATGAATGTCGCGCTTAAGCGGTAAGAAGAGGGAAATTGTTATGTGTGTTACGTTGGGAATACTGAATGTGGTATTTCACACTTACCGCGTATTGGTTCTGTGCGGAAAACAAGCAAATACGCACGATCTCGCACAAAAGTCTTTATAATGGCACTTGTATTAAGCTCAATATACTTACGTATACCGATTAAAATAATGTCATAAATCAGGGCGTAAGACAAGATTGTGTACTATCGCCTACACTTTTTAACGAAACACAGACGTTAGGTCCTTTTTATCATGTCCACAATTTTAATGTCCATTTTATTATGTCCATTACATAAAAGTCCATTACACTATGTCCATAAATATATGTCCTATAAAGTATATGTCCACTTTATTTTAGTCCAATTGCACAAATTTTATGTCCACTACATGATTGTACAATACATTATGTCCATTTATAAATTTACTTGAATTCCCTACTCAATCTCTACTGCCTGTTCATCTTCATACAGCTTCAGATGATAACTAATAGCTTTGACGTAAGTTCTGATGTGTCCTTCTTTCTTTGTAGTGGTTGTAATTCCGAACAATCTCTTCTACTCGACTTAAATTTTGTAGGTACGATATTTTAATAGGGTGTCGCACATTCAAATGCCCGCCAAGCAATTGGATTATTATAATTTCATTATTCCTTTGGTTTTTCTTGATAAATTCTATGAATTTCCAGACCGACGCGTGATGTGTGACGATGTATTTCTGAAAGCGATTGTGCCAGCCCTCGACTATGTTAGTTGTTCGATGTTGTCCTGCCAGAACCTGATTATAAGTGTTCCATATTTCAGGTGCGAATCTAAGTGAAATTGCTCTTCTTCTTCCTCGAGCAGGTGTTCCTCGGTTGTAAGTTCTTTCCATGTACAATGCTAAATCCATTACGTCAGGCTCAATATTATCTATAAGGCTATCAAAAACAGCCTGAACATCTTCCAGTGGTACAAAAGGAATTGACTTAAATAAAAGTGGACATAACAGTCATGGACCCAAAAAAAATGGACGCACATAAAATGTGGACATAAATGAAAGTGACAAAAATATTAGAGGACATAAGTCATATGGATATGGTTTCAATGGACTTAACGTCTTGGAAGCTTTTAACATATGTATATGGACAACATCATAAAAAGATGGAAAAACTAAGCACCAATACGTTTTAAAATTCATAAGACTGATTTTAATATATTAGCCTATAGCCTATACAGGTGATTTGGTCGTGATACAGGACTACAGAAGACAATTCATATGCTTCAGCAAATAGTGAAATAATATTTAATAATTTCTTCTTTAAAGCCTAAGATCACGGCATTCCGATGTAAGCAACCAGTACGAGCAAAATTAATTTCAGAAAAAAAAAAAAAGCCTGGAACAAGTACAGAATTTTAACTATTTGGGTTTCGATATCGCATTCAACTGGGATACAGACATAGAAAATAAGCTAAATAGATATAGGGCAATGTGTGGCACTATAAGAAGAACATTAAAACAACGCATGTAGATAAACAATTAAAATTTTATAAGATCATGGCCGTTCCAGCTCTACTATATGGTTGTGAAAGATGGACTATGAGACAAAAAGACACAGGCATATTCAAGTAACGTATATTTACTTATATTTGCGGCTTCTTTTTAGAGGACCCGGAGGTTCATTGCCGCCCTCACATAAGCCACCATCGGTCCCTATCCTGAACAAGATTACCATCATATCCCATCTATCTCAACTCCATTTTAATATTATCCTCCGATCTACGTCTCGACCCATATTCAAGCAACAGAAATGAAATTTCTTAGGTCATTATTAGGATACACAGAACTAGATAAGATCAGACATGAAGACGTAAGAAACCAATTAAACATATTTGCAATTTAATGACACAATAGAACAGTACAGAAATAACTGGAAGGACCGTCTTGCAAGAATGGATAAATACAGAATGCCAAAACTTATATTGACTTATAGGCCTATAGGACGAAGAGACTTTGGATGACCTAGACAAAGATGGAATCGAGGCAGGAAGATGCCGAATGGCCTAATCCGTAAAAGGAAGAAGAAGATTTTTAACGAGTGTTTCCTTTATTTCTTTATTGAATATAATGCCATAAATCTGTACAGTTATTTACAATGGGATTATTATCTTTCATCTGAATTAATTTGTTGGAGCGCCGACAGTATACGACAGTGATGTCAAAGCAAGCGCATTTTTCTGATCTTGACGTCGTGCGAGGGCATCAAGCGTTAGGTATGGAATGAGGAAGGGTTATGTATATGAATAAGCAGCCTGTTGGATTTAAAAAACAGTGGTGCACAAACTTCAAACGGAACATGAAGTTTTATGTCGTTGTTTTTATATGGCTTCTTTGTGTTTGATGTTACGTATATTGTCTGAAAAAATATACTACCACCAATTTCTTAATATTGCAATTGTGTTTTAAACGTTAATAACATAATAAAGAGTTACGAAGGAATATTCACATACATTCCATAGTAGTACAACTATACTGTACTAAGTGAATGAAACACATAATTCATAAAGAAAGTTATATCCCAAAAATAGAGATTGAGTATGACATGATAAGCTGGAATTTATATTGATGATATATTTAGCCTTATAAAAGTAATCAATAAACTAATCAAAACAATATTATAGTACAAAGCGAAGTTACCTAGGTATATGTTTTAATTGTAACTAATATTACATAACAAAACTCTTATCGCATTATGCTTTTAAGGTGATATTGGTGCGCAACTTCCCATATCAGAATATTAAATTATTTTCTCGAAATCTTCTGAAGCCATAGAACTGACGTTTTTACAACACATGGGCACATATCGTTTGTTTATGATGTAACAATGGTTGCTTTGTTAATTCATTTCCTTACAAACATTTTCCATGTGAATATTTTCAAAATTTTCAATACACTATCTTCAGCAATACATATTTACGATACCTTTATTAGATTTACGAAAACATCGCTTCAGTACCTGTAAGGCTACTAAATAAACATATCTGAAAATTTCACTTTTCTATAAAAAAAAAAGCTGAGAAAATATTCCTTTTGAATAAAAAACAAACTTGTGAATAATGAGCATTAAAACTGAAACTTACATTCCTATAATGGACTTATACTTCTCAGACAAATCTAAAAATTAACATGGATACAGTTTTAATAAGTTCTCTTCCCTTTATCTATTGAATCAGTGCTGGCCATCCCTGTCTATAGCTCGACCAAGCGGTATATCTGTCTCTTTCCTTTCCGCTGTAAAGCGCTCAGGCTCTCCTAAGCTCTAAAGCGCGCACTTGCGCCTATGGGGATCAAATGACATGACTGGTATACGATAAGAGGAACGAAAAATGTAATTCATGCCAGAAAGTAAGTCTATCCCTCTAGTAAAAACCGTATCTACGCAAGAGTCTGTTTCGTTACTATGCAGTCCACACCTGTGGAGTAACGGTTAGCACGTCTGGCCGCGAAACCAGGTGGCCCGGGTTCGATTCCCGGTCGGGGCAAGTTACCTGGTTGAGGTTTTTTCCGGGGTTTTCCCTCAACCCAATATGAACAAATGCTGGGTAACTTTCGGTGCTGGACTCCGGACTCATTTCACCGGCATTATCACCTTCATCTCATTCAGACGCTAAATAACCTAAGCTGTTGATAAAGCGTCGTAAAATAACCTACTGAAAAAAGTTACTATGCAAGTGTGACTAACTCATTGTCATTGCTAAGCAAGTGACGTCAGATGTTGAAACTTCCTAACGTTTTATCCACTTGTCCCTGCAGTATAAACGTTTCACGTTAAGAAGTACGAGTAGGTATCTGATTGTCCTTCGTTTAACTGCTGGGCTTTTGTGTTACGAAGATGTGTCGTGATGAAGGAAAAACACGGCGGGAAATATTAAAAAAAAAACAACGAGAGTGCGATTTTAATGAAGAATAGTTGAAAGATAAGGAATTCTCCGGCTGGCTTTCAGTACGTTTTATTATGAAGTTTGATTCAGTAAAGATAGCAAAGCGTCACGGTAATTCAGATTCTCAATACGTGATGTATTAATAAGCTATACAATTGTCAAGTATTTTATACCAACAGAAACAAGAAGTGGTCTTGGATTAGGATTGGGATGTGTCAATTCTATTAGTTTTAAAACATGTACTTCCACATACAGTTTTGGCAGCGTTTCACCATTCCCTTTAAAAGAATAACAAACAGTTTATCAGAACATTTTTCCTACATAAAATAACGTAGGGTATTCTTTAACAATAAATTTTATGAAGATGTTCGACTGCGACTGGGTCTGTGTTTGAAGTTGGCAACCCTACATCGCACAGTAACTATAGGGGAACAACTTACAAAACTTCGTTGGTCTGCGCATGCGTCAATCTTAAAGAGTGACACACTATACTATTCAACTCCACCTTCATAATTTTCAATCAATAACGAGAGAAGGCGGTACTTACGTAGACTTTCAATGCAGTAGAATATTTTCGCATTTTTTATACTTAATAACTCAGGAAGTAGTAGTCAGATTCTACTAAGGAAAAAAGCATGTTGAAGAGTATTGTTTGCAGATTTCTAAGATGTTTGAGCCGACGCAGTATAAGAAATGTAAGACTTCTTAATTGAGGTTTGTTTTATACTATTGTAGTGTGGGAAAAATATGTTTTTGAAGTAGAAAATCAATCAACGATAACTTTTTTCCTTGAAAACATAAGTGGGTAGTTGCAGTGTATGAAATTATACTTTTCCTTGAAAAAAAATCCAATGTTAATAGAATGCGTCTACAAGATATTATCACTTGTTAAAGGTTTGTGTCTGACTGCTCGCGGTCCGTCACGTAGAGCGCGTACATAAACATTATTTATCTTCAAAACCCAACAGTGCTTTAAAAATAAGCATTTATTTTTTTATTGGTTTCATTTACTTAAGGGGAGAGGATGGTAATTTTTAAAACTTTTTTCCTATTTGGTGTAAAATATTAATTTTTTGTATGTAGAGAGCTCATGGCTATAGCAACTCAACCAAATATAAATATTTAAAAAAAATTATTTGGGAGCCAGATTTGAAAAAAAAATGTACCCAATGCAGGATTTTACTAAACTCGATATATCTAAGCCATTTTTAAAGATAAATTCAAACACTATGTTACAATTTATTTGTAAAAGCACGCTCTACAAACTGTCTGTAACAGAATGTTGATATTAGTTGCTACAGTTGTAAAATAAACAATTAAAATTTAATAACATTTTTTTTTTCTTTCTTGCAAACAGAGAGACTTATTCTTAAAATGAAATCAATTAGGGAAATTCCATTACAGAGAAAAGTTTCCTAGTAGTCTAGAGAATGTGTATTCTAAATTTCATTCATATATCTTTAATAGTTCAAAAATTATATCGATTTTTGTCTGGCAATGTAGCAAAAAATTAAAGTTCCAGAAACAGCAATCAAAGGGGGTGTGATTTAATAATCCAGAGCGCAGGAACTTTAAAAATGGCGTCTCAACATCCAGTAAGGGCACAGATACCCACAAAATGTTATACAATGTATTCCACACACATCACAGAGTATTTTAAAGAAAAATTTGGTTTTGAAAAAAAAAATGAAGTTCCGGAAACAACAAACAAAGGGCGGTGTGATGTGATTTAAAAATCAGAGCGCAGGAAGTTTAAAAATGGCGTCTCAACAACCGATAAGGGCACAAATACCCACAAAATATTATACAATGTATTCTACACGTATCACAGAGTATTTTAAGGAAAAAAAATTGTTTTTTGAAAATTTACTCATTTTTCACCAAAAAATACCATCCTCTTCCCTTAAAGGCCAGACTAAAATGTTTAATCAGTTGTCTCCAGTCTTTTCAATTGGATTTTTGTAATAAAATCCCATTTAACGTAAAGGAACGATTCTATCGCCGCCTTTTCGCAGAATATGGAAAAGACAAGTGGAATAAATGTGTTGATCACGTTAAAAATAACTAAGAACAATATTTTTGTAGTGCTAATTTATTAGACAGTGAAACTAACAGGATAATTTTGTTAGAAGTTTAAGTTATAGCAGTGATGCATCAGATGACTTGTCTATCAGTGCGACAATGGTTCAGATTAATGGAGGTAGACTCCGCCTCCAGCGCAGCGGTAAGGTTCAGTAACATCCTACAGCGGAGTTTTGACAGTTGTTAACCTATAGTAACAGGATATTTTTTTTAAACATTTAAATGGACTCTCTGTAATCAGAATTCTGCGAATCAAATCATGTTTGAAATTCAGAACAAAATTACAAGAACACTAATCAATTGAAAAGGTAGTATTTTTGCATCATTAGATACTTCGAACTGAAGTATAATACTTCTCAGCTATTTCATCAGTAAATGGGAATACATAATTGTACCATTACTATAATTTTCCCAGAATTTCTCAGTTTCCTCAATAAAAGCTTCTGGAAATATACTGTAAAGTTTAGTATACCGCATTTCATTCCGCAAAATTTCTCATCAGTTTAGCCTAACATTTGAAACAATTTGCTTCTATTGAAAAATTAAATAGGCTATTCCACATATGACTACAATAATTAATTGCTTGTTATTTAAGATAGACTGAATAATGAATACTTCTTAATGCAATCCAAATGTTATAGGCCTATTTAACTAATATGCTACTTATCTGATAACGTAAATTCGTATGTAGTCTATTCAATAAATATGAAATCCATTCAATAGATTAGTAAGAAGTGTTGCAAATAAAGACGTAGGGAAGGAGACGGTAGGCCAAAATTATCAGAGATGTCTGAATGTTTTGTAAAGGGTCATTTGCAGAATTTGTATAATAAATGACGTCCATCAATTGATACCCTTCCCATTATTGCATTTATAACGATAGAGTGTACTTTGTATTCCTTTCTGCATAGAACTCTGAGCCTGACGCTTCAGTTTCTGTCTTTCCAAGCATTGGACTGAATATCTTTCTGCACAGGCTGATGGAACCATCCATAAAGATATGATTTCCATCGATATCTCGTTTTTTTTCAAAATTTGTGACTGAAGCCCTTTCTGCATGGAGCGATTCAATTTTATTTCCTTCATTTAAAATATTTCACGAGAATAAAATAAAATTCTCTTAGTAACAGCTAAAATACCGTGTCCATACTAGTTAAGTATTTAAAATGGAGCATTATTATGTCCAGATAAAGGTTTGTTTAATAATATAACTTAATTGAGAAAAAAATTAAAGAAACATTTGATATTATCAAAATTTCTTCATTTATGTCTGAGTTTATATTTCCTTAAATGTGATTGCATAATTACTCTAGTCCAGTATATCAGTCAGGTCTGTTACACCATTCTGTTCCTATGGATACACAGTTTAAAAATAAATCTCACAGATGTCAGCACAAGCCAGGATGATGTACAAAGAGCCATCTTGATTGTACTGTATGTTCACCCATTTTGATTTGGCGAGTTTGTGTGTTACACTTTTGCTTTGTGTTTTAATCTAAGAGTGCATTTTTACTCTATGAGATCTGTTTGTGTTGTCTTTTCCACAAATAACAACATATAAAGTCAAGATCAAGACGACATAATAGTAGACGTGTGCAGTAATTAAATTGCTATTTTGAAGATTTTTAAGCAAAAAAAAAAAATTGTAGGTTACCACATGCTTATGTTTGCTTTGTCATGTCTGTTACCTGTCAGATCTGTTACTCCGTATCATGTCTGTTACATCATTCAAAATAGTGCCTTTTTTTTTTTAATTATCTTTCATTAAAGAAACTAAGGCTCAAATATCTTCGCCTTAAGAGCAATCTACTAAGATAATTGTTACTGAAAGAATGGTTTTCTGTTAGTTACTGAAGAAGTTATTATCTTTACATCATATAACAGATCTGATATGAAAATATTTGTTCATTTTTGATCTTAGGTTAATTCTGTTACTATTCTAGGACCTATGCACTGTTTAAATAATATCTGATATAAAAAATAAAGGAAGTTTTTTTTATAAAAATCCATTGTCTTGTCCTGTAACACACCTGACATTTAGTCGTGCCACCAGAGATTTATTGATACTTGTAGAGAATGCTGTAAAGTGGCTTATTACTATGGCAGAGACATTGCATTATATTAACACATGCAGAATATGCACTAAAAGGTACTTAATTTTGACGTTTTCAATCAATTATTTGTTATACAAATTTTGCAAATGACCCAACTATAAATCGAAATGTAGTTTTATACAATAATGCGGCAAACCAAACGACACTCAAATATTATTTAATTACATTGGTACAGTATGTGTTGAAAATGTGTACCATCACGTGTCACACATAACATTTCTGAAGATTATTGAGCATGTTGGTGAACAAAGGTTGCTGTGAGGACACAAAAAATGACGTTATCTTCTCGCGTAATTTGGGAATATTTGCAGGATGGTCATCTGTTTTGAAAACTGGTTCTTTCAACATGCCACATATGTATGAGCTATTCCATCTCAAATCGACCGAAATATAGAGAAAATTGACCTTAAAATTTCTAAATACAATGAAACTTTTTTGTATGTAAAGAACTGTGATACAATGCTTTGTGCAAAGTTTGAGGCATCAGAACTTCATAGTGTTTAAATTAAAAATATTTAAATTTATCGTATTTTCATAAAATTAGCAACTTTAAACTGTTGTAGCTCCGAAACCCTTTCACCCAACAATCAAAATCATGGTTTATTTTGATGCTGAGAAATTAAAGTTTATATTTTATGTAAATGGAGAAATTTAGATTTTTCCTCATTAAGACGCCTTTGGCTAGGAAAAAATATTTTAAAAATATATAGTTAGATTCCGCATTGAATTTACAAATAAACACATATTTTGTACTGATAGCATGTTGATAAGAAAGTATTGAAAATATCAAATAAATAAAATAAATAGTACGCGCGTGAACTAACCAGCTGACTGTGAGACGGGAGCTAGCCGAGACAAGCAAGGCCAAGAGACAAACACGTGATGTGTCGTCTAGCAGCGCATGGCTGTGCTAGCTTTATCACAGGTTTTCATAAACACAGGAGTAAAATGAAGCCCAACGCTCGCTCATCTTCAGCTCTCGGCCAGTGCGTGCGGTACTGCGCCGTTCAAGTCTAGTCGTGTGAAAATATATTTAATACCCTCGAAACGTATTGCCGTACCACTAAGCAAACAATGCCGAATCCCTTTTAATAATGCAAGGTTTTTTCTCAATTTTTTTACGTTTTTACAAATGGCCAAAAAAGCCTAAAAGCAAGTAAAATCAGATTATCTGTCTCTCTGTGTACAATAAAAATAAGGATTACTTCTTAACATAACCTACCAAATGTCAGCTTCAAAATAAGCTCTCGTTCAATGTTCTGCAGTAAATGGTTCCAGAGTTCTGAGCGCTGAAAGAGGCTTGTTTTTATAAAATACGCTAAATTTGTCGCTCAATAATACGAAAACCGTTTGACTTGCGATAGTATATTTTTGAAAATCCACTCCCCTCAGCACCATGTATAAATAGGGAAAAAATTAGAGTATAAAAAATGAGAGGTTTTTTACTGATAGATTTCATATGGAATAGCTCATATGAAAGCATCTGGGGCCGTGAGATCCGGGGAGCAGGAAGGGTATGGGAATAGAGTTCCACGAGAGATTAGGTGTTCTCCAAAATGTCGTTGCACACTGTCGCTCAAATCGAGTTTCAGCGATGTTCGACATAGACTACGCTTTGGGGATTGGAGAAGTCATCCATGAATCTAGTTTGTGGTGACGGTTCTTGGGCGTCTGTTGTCTTCTTTCGATGACATAAGACTGATCCCGCATGACGGAACTTGTCAACGACAGATAACTAGTTGTGGACATTTATGTTGTGTACTTCTATTTACGTGGGTTTTTTGAAATGGACATTTTAACCTGGAAGCGGGTGAGCTTTGGAAGAAAATAGATTTTTTCCAATTTAATTTCAATATGACTAAGGATATATGTACGTGAACGACCACAAATATTATCAGAAAATGCAGGCTCTAAATTTCTACAATTTTAAAAGGAAATGAACTCACGATTGGACAAAAATTACAAGGCACCACAGCAAGACTTATTAGAACTTAAATATCTGATAAAAGTATAAAAAAGGTTACTAATAATATTTTTTAGAAATCGCTTTTTACTTTAAATTACATTTTCGAAATTTTGAAAATTCTCACACATATTATTTCATAACTCTACAAGCATTAGAGATAGAATTCTGAAATTTTATTCACGGATTTAACATGCATTTATGCAAAAGGTAGACTACAATAATGCCCATTTCTTTGAAAATAGAAAAATTAGGTCACGAAACATTATGCCAATTTTAATATATTTTATATGGACAAATAAAAAATTAATTGTATTAAAATAATCAACTCTACATGTCTGAGAGTAGTCTACTTTTCAGAAATAAGTGTTTATTATATGCAGGAAAAATATTTAAAATGTCAGAGAGACCATAACAATGTTATGGTTACCAAATGATGTAACTGCTGAATTCTTTTGTTTTTTTCATAATCTGATAAAACTGGTTTGAAAAATATTATTAGTAACCTTTTTTTATACTTTTATCAGATATTTAAGTTCTGATAAATCTTATTGTGGTACCTTCTAATTTTTGTCCAATTGTGAGTTCATTGTCTTATACAATTTTAGAAATTTAAAGCCAGCATTTTCTGATAATATATCTGGTCGTTCACGTACATATACCCAGGGAGTTTTAAATGATACACTGGTCAACAAAATTAAACTTTTTTTTTTTTGTTAAAAGATAACCAATGGGTGATTCTTACAGCGTTTTTCTTTCTGATTTTAGTTCTGTTTTCAACATTTTTCTATCACCCAGGGTTTTTGAGTAATTATATGAAATGTACTTCAGACTTTTCTAGTATTTATACCTTGTAACATTTTACCTAAAATCATATTTATTTACCTAAAATGTATATGAAATAGATTTTAGGCTATACTTCGCTTGAAAAACATCTCTTTTGAGTGTCCAGTAGTAGTCTGACAGATATTTTGGCTCAATTTTTCCTAGTAAGACCTTTCCATTTCAGAAAAATCCTGGTGAAAATGCTCCCCATGTTCATCGCTCATTACCCGAAGGTTTTGAGGAAAGAAAAAATAGATGAGAATCCAAGAAATTATTTTGAGAGATACATGACATCCCATCACGTTATAGTTCTGAATAAGCTCGCTGACAAGATCTCTGTAATCTTCTGATTTGTGATTCCTAGAAAGTAGCAGTCTGTTGTATGATCCTTAGGTTCCCGGCATATGATTGGAACTGAAAAAGGCATATGACGGGATCCTTTTAGCCAACCAGTTAATAGAATCAAATGGAACGCAACAGATTTCAGGAGCCCAGTTCCTGTCTTCATCTATTTTGCAGTCAATAGAACACTCGTAAAGTCTTTTAACTAGTGTAGTAAAATTAAAAGTTAACTAATAACAAACGTAACAAAACTTGTTTATATGATTTATACAATATTTCGAGGTATGTTTCACTTTATAAGATACTGTTACCATACTCAGAATTAGGACAAAGAAAACAAAGGTTATGAAATTTGTTTCATGAATAAAAGTTCCAACTCAACTGAGAATTAATACTACGAGTAACTCTCACAGTCTTATGAGAAATAAAATTAATTTTTATCCGATTTGACAGGCAACAGTGACCTAAAGTTATAAGTCAATTGTTAAAGCAATGAAATGAAATATTTGAAATATTTTATTTTCATTCGCATGTTAAGAACTGTATATAGCAACAAAACTAATCAAATTTTCTAAAATAAAAAAAATGGTGGGTGGTAGAAAAACTCTGACTTCATTTTTGGAATCAGCAGATGAAATTACATAAGAAATTGCAGAAATTGTACATTTAACAAAATCATTGTTGGCACGTGATATTATAATGAAGCACATGTATGTAATCCTAGTAAAAGATATTAACACAGAAACAAGAAATTATAAAAAATGATTTAGGTGGAGTTTGGAAGTAAGTTCTTCAATTTTCGAAAGGTAATATATTAGTCCTTCCTTTAATTAATAAATATCTCTAATTACAAATATTGCAATATCTAATATGTACTTATCGTACATGAAATTCGAATACATCATTCATTCATTGTAATGAAATTGGTGACAATAATAATGATAATAACGATAATAATAATACTACTACTACTACTAATAATAATAATAATAATAATAATAATAATAATAATAATAGTAATAATATTACGACTAATAATAATATTGCGATTGCTTCATTTGTCTCCCACAGGAGCCACAAACCTTCAAGAAGTTTTCCAACGGCCTCGTCCAGAGGGACGCCCTCTTTGTCGGGCGTCGCGACGTCCGAGTTAGTACTGGTCGGCGGGGACCCACCCGAGTCGGGCGCCGTCGGGTTCTTGTACATAGCGTCCAGATGCACTGCACTCGATAAAACACTGAACTATTAGCTCAACTCGCAGTTATGCCTCCATGCTGCGGCGCTGTAGCTAACACAATAGCCTGTTCCTTGAGCGATGTGCGAATTCCTTGGTGCAAACACCTGACGATCCCATAGCCAGAGGTCGGCCTATAAAAAGAGAAGGGATTAATATTAATGTTTCACCTTCTTCCGAGCCAGAAATCCCAATCTAAAAATAATTATGTAAGCTTGAAAGTGTCCTAGAAAATATAATTTGAGGTACTGTAGGCCTGAAAACTTGGATCCTCGGAAATATTCAGTTCAAGCAACAGACTCGCTCACCGCGCGGCGCTCCGCGTGAATGAAGGCAACACGTGCGCCACCTCGCGACACATCACGCCCGATTCCCGAGTCTTCATTAATAGACAGTCGGCTCCTTCTGTGTATATTCTCTCTTTCTGTTAATACTAGTTTAAGGAAAGTTTTGGGCCATAACTGCTCGAAGTCTATGATTTGACGGCAGGGAATATTTACACAATAAAGAATGAGAATGTAGCCGGCCGTTGTGAAGGCAACGGGTAAGACGCGGATTGTACTCCGCAAGGAAGCTACGATATGAGTAAAAATTACGCCTAGAATATTGATAATGATATTAAAATTAATAGTTATGATGTACCTTTATATTTGAGGGGGTCAGAAGCAAAGGGGTAAGTTATAAATGCACTTAAGTTATTTGTGAGAAAATGTGTACATAAGATTTCGTAAATTCCTTGAAATTGTTTATTTCAGTTTTAGTGTGTGATGTTATTAAAAGATATATCTCCTTGCCACTAAAATTTTAAGGGTGCTATTCATAGACATTTCGCAGCACGCGCTACGAGCGTACTAAGCTAGCCCCGGCTATCCACTGGTTACTAGTACAGAATTCAAATCATATCCTATTGCTAACACTGGTTTATGAATACGAAAAACGCTGGTCATCCACCGGAAGCCCGCGCTAAAAATGTCTATGAATACGGCCCTAAATGTTTTAGCTTTCCCTGGATGCACTTAACTCACGTTTTTAGAAATGTCAGTTGTACCCCTTTGTTTCTGGACCCCCTCATTTCTGATTTTCCTTCCACCATCACTTTAATATCACCTTTTTATGTTAATATATTAATTTGCTAAGTATTTCCTGATTACTTCCTATTCTACTGTTTTAACTGAGTTGCTATCTATCGTTCTCCATCTATCCTCTTCTATTCTCTTTCATACCTAGACTGTCTCCCTTCCATTTCTCACTTTCCAATTAAATATTGTTATATTCCTTTCCTTAAATATTTCCATTATTTTTATTTATTTTTTCTTTAGTTTCGAATCTATCTATTTTTAATCATCAGAGACCGGATTTTAAAGGGCAAATTTTTCGTCGAAAAAGGACAAAAAAGGAAAGTTATAGCCAAAAAAAAAAAAAGAATAACTTAAAAAAAGAACTATATTAACAAATACCTTACTATAATTTCCAATACATTTTAACTTCTATTCATTTATTAGGTCTAAACAAAAAAGCTAATTTGTATTTTTCTATCAACATAAAGACGAAGGAATTAGGCCTACTAAAGTATGTTGTTGACTCACGTTTTATGAACCCTTGGAAATCGAAAGTACGATTTGGAACAATTTGTAATGCTGCAATTTTGTAGCAATTATAAACAGCACATAGACACAGTGACATTTTAACACAGCACTAATTAATAAAACTATTAACTAGCCCAGCAATAATATACATTGCAGTTGATTATAGCATGTTTCGCGAGTATCTCCACACCGGCCGCCTAGGTAGCAGCACCAGCGTCGTTCGCGCGCAGAACTGCTAGCTGTCCGGTATTATTATAGTAAGGTATTTGATATTACTCCCCAGCACATTCATAGATATACACGGCACACACAATCTTACAATTATCTCTTCACAGCATAAGGAAAGTGTTGTATTTGATATGGTCAAAAAAGAACTTTATTATTCCTTCAAAAGGGTGCTATTTTAATTGAAAAACACACTTCAGCACATTCATGGATACACATAGCACACACAAGCTTATATTTATCGCTTCACAACGTAAGGAAAGTGTTGTACTTGATCATATTCAACATTTCAATATGTTTCAATGTAATTACCGATAATATTTTGTAAAATTATTTCAATACTTTAATCACTTTAATGTATACTCATCCAATAAAAACAAATATACAGAGCCCGGAAGAATTATCTCCCCGATTTGAATTGAAATATTACGTAATAATAATTGAAATAATAATATAATAATTGAAAAATGTTGAAATAAATTATGTAGTGCGAGATCATGTTAATATTTATTTTTATTTATCTACAGTGAAAATAAAAATTCAAAGCTCTGTATCCGTTTATGTGTCATTTTTCCAGCCACCACCTTAATTGTAGTAGGCCTATATAGTTACTGTGCTTTTATATGAAGAGTCCACTGCAAAAATGATGGATGTCACTTTCTTGTCGAAAATGAACCGAGACTATCAATGCATAGCTTAAGACATATACAGTCTTACTAATAAACCGTGTATAGTTTTTATACGAGACTTATGCAGAGTTGAGACAGAAAACGTTACTAGTAAACCATGCATAAGCGATGGACGTATAAACAGGCTGTAACTATACAATGGGAATTGCTTTGCAGTAGTTATATACACGAAACCCCTTGTTTAAGCGTTGTATATAGGGAAAAAATGGCCGCCCCTCTAACAGCTGTTCGTATCGACTGTCATTTTATGATGATGGTTACCTTGTAACCACAGAAGAACAAACCAAAGATCATGGAATTATTAGAATAATATTGCTGTAGCTTGTACTCTTTGACCAAAATGTAGTGTGGTAATCGATTAGAGCCAGTTGTACTATCGATATTTAACACGCCACACTAGAGCGCTCTACCGGATGCAATAGAGAACCTCAGATATTCTATTACCTTTCGTAACGAAGTAATGACGAAACTATGACGTAGCTGTGTAACAGTTATACTGTTATACACTACCAGTCTTACTAATAAACCGTGTATAATTTTTATACGAGACTTATGCAAAGTTGAGACAGAAAACGTTACTAATAAACCGTGAATAAGCTATGGACGTATAAACAGGCTGTAACTATACAATGGGAATTGCTTTGCAGTAGTTATATACACGAAACCCCTTGTTTAAGCGTTGTATATAGGGAAAAAATGGCCGCCCCTTTAACAGCTGTTCGTATCGACTGTCATTTTATGATGATGTTTACCTTGTAACCACAGAAGAACAAACCAAAGATCATAGAATTATTAGAATAATATTGCTGTAGCTTGTACTCTTTGACCAAAATGTAGTGTGGTAATCGATTAGAGCCAGTTGTACTATCGATATTTAACACGCCACACTAGAGCGCTCTACCGGATGCAATAGAGAACCTCAGATATTCTATTACCTTTCATAACGAAGTAATGACGAAACTATGACGTAGCTGTGTAACAGTTATACTGTTATACACGACGTATGTAGTGATTATTAGTAAGGAATTTACACACAACCTGTAAACGAGCTACTCATTGTATAAGTATAAGACAGTTAAACGTCTGTATATAGAGTTTTTATTAGTAAGACCGATAGAATGTACATAGAGAGTTATATGGCATTAACACTGATAGTCATTGTCCAGTAATGATCGGAAAATCACAGTTAAGCTTTGAGCACTAAGCATTTCAAACTTTCAATTGCTTCTCCCGCAAAACGTATTCCAAATGACATCCGTCATTCTTGCAGTGGACTCTTCATATTTCAATCACATTCATTAAAAATACTGTATTTTCTTATTCTTCTTAATTTATAGAATACTTTCGTCTTATTTTATCTCTATCGTTAAATAAACGACTTATTGGTAATGACATTAAATGTAAAGTGAGCGTAGGAAACTGATTTTACAGTTCAGCGATTACTAAACAACTCAAAGACGTCACCAATTTGATTCCTTGCCAATACTAAATTTTGTAAATTTAGGAAAGGTTGGTTTGTAATTTCAAGTGGTCCACCGCTATGAAGTAACGTTGAAGGCTTTAAAAAAAAGGAGGGAATAGTGAACGGAAGAAAAGTCTGTGGCAGGTGAAGATATCAGATGATAGACGACATTAAGATAAGCCTACATGAATCATATGCGAAGACAAAGGCGGAAAATAGGTTGGAGAAGTGTTGGAGAATACTGGGTTTGCAGCGAAAGACCTGCTCTTGGGCATATCTCGATAACGGATAGGTCTGAACACTTGAATCAAAAAGTGTCATGATCTCTTACACACCAAGAGAATACAGAAGATCAGACAGTCCAACACGTGGAGTAACGGTTAGAATGTCTAACCGTGAAACGAGCGGTCCCGGATTCACATTCTGGTTGGAACAAGTTATCTGTTTGAGGTTTGTGCGGGGTTTTCCCTCAACCCATCAGGACCAAATGCTGGGTAAATTTCGGCGCTGAACTCTGGACTCATTTCACTAGCATCATCACCTTCATCTCACTCAGAAGCTAGCTAACCATAAAACTTGATAGAGCGTCGTAAAATAACCAATTTAAAAAAATTAAAGTGACATTTTATGACAGCAAAATTTAAGAATTAAAACAATTTAAATTAATGTTTGAAACAGAATAGTGAAATGGTTTGGAAACATGCCACTTCAAAGAAAAAATTAATACTAAGTTATTGGAAATGGAATGAATTGTGATATACATCAGATAGGATTTAAAGAAAGGAAAACAAATATATATATATATATATATATATATATATATATATATTATTCGATTAGTCTATATTATATTAATGTTAAAAATTAAATTATTGATTAGACTCAAAACAAAGAGGGTCATATAAGCACATATAAGCAATAAAAATAGTTGATTGTCAAAAGTGTACGTTGCAGTGGTGTCCAAATGGAAGAAGGAAGATGAAGAAAAGAAGAATAGCCTATCTGCGAAAGAAGAATGTCATAAAGGGATTTACAGTAACATTATTAGGTGAACAGAAAGGCTAAGTTATTAGCAATTTCGAGATGTCGAATACATTAACACTGTTAAAATAATTTATATAGGTCTATGTTAATTCTCTAACGTAAATTACATTTTGCTTGTTCCGAATTTTGGGGAAATATAATGATGAAGAAAAAATTAATTCCCAGATTAAACAAATAGCCTACACATTTCAAAATCCTCTATATAATTTTCAATATTTTTTCAATGATATATACATGGTTATTGGAACCTATTAATTACATGAATATATTCAAACGGTAGGCTAATTAAACAATAGTACATTATGCAACGAGCTGTAATGGTAGTAATTAAGACGAGAGGATGTTTATGAAACGAGCGCAAGCGAGTTTCATAATTTTCATACGAGCATCTTAATTACCATTATAGGCAAATTTCATACGACTTTATATGCTCGACCACAATTCTAACTTGAAATTATTCATAAGTATTCAGGTTATTCTTATGTGACTGGAGAGCGAACTGACCTTGTGCAATCTCGTAAATTGTGAGATGTGCGCAGACGCGAAAGTATTGATTTTTTTCCGGGCAACGAATGTCGACGACGACCTTGATGTAATCTAGAGAGTAAGATAAACATTAAACTTGATATAACTTGAAATTGAATTCGACATTGAAAAACGAGATGACAAATTGAATTTATTTGAATGTTATTTACAATTAACGCTAATTATTACAGTAACAGAACATAACATTCTGCGACAGTATTGGATTTCCAGCCTGCGTGACGTTTTGCTAGTTGTCTTTCGATTGCATATCCGAGAATAATCGAAAACCTGAACTTTAATGAATGGGTGTACTTTAATGACATGCATTAAAGGGCTGCTACCAGGTGTATAATTACTACATTTCGGCATGGTCGAGCATAAAAATACTTTCAATTTGGTATTTAGGAACTTCATTCAACATTAGTACTGAAGAAATTTTGAACATACTAGAACTTGAAAGACTATTTATATAAGATTTGCTGATGACAACATGGTGTTGTTAGCAGAAGAGGAGATGGTACTATGGAATATTCTAAAGTAAATTAAAGTAAATCCATGGCGCTACAGCCCTTTGCAGGGCCAAGACCGACCAGCCGGCTGCTGGCCTCACGTCCACATGGCGATACAGAGGTGGACGATCATCCAACCAGAATGGAGGTATCGTATGGTCAGTACGATGATCCCCCCAGCCGTTATAGCTGGTTTGCGAAACCGGATTTTCGCCACCTATCGTAGCTCCCCAAGTGCATCACAATGCTACAGGAGCTAAATGACAGCTGTGAGCAGTATGGAATGAAGATAAATGCCAACAAGACGAACACCATGGTCATAGGAAGAAAAATAAAGAATGTAAACTTGCGAATTCTAAATGAGGCAATAGAGCAAGTGAATAGCTTCAAATACTAAGTCAAATGCTAAGAAGTCAAAACGAGAATAGCAATGGCAAAGGATGCTTTTAATAGAAAAAGAAGCATTTTCTGCGGACCTCTGGATAAAGAACTATGGGAGAGACTAGTGAAGTGCTTTGTGTGGAGTGTAGCATTGTATGGGGCGGAAACATGGATATTACGACGAAGTGAAGAGAAGAGAATAGAAGCATTTGAAATGTGGATATGGAGAAGGATGGAGCGTGTGAAATGGAAAGGCAGAGTAAGAAACGAAGCTGTGTTGGAAAGAGGGAAGAAAGAATGATGCTGAAACTGATCAGGAAGAGGAGTCACTGGCTGAGAAGAAACTGACTACTGAAGGATGCACTGGAAGGAATGGTGAACGGGAGAATAGTTCGGGATAGAAGAAGATAACAGATCATAGACATTAAGATATGGATCATATGAGGAAAAGAAGAGGGAGGTAGAAAATAGGAAAGATTGGAGAAAGCTGGGTTTGCAGTGAAAGACCTGCCCTTGGTCAGAACACTAAATGAATAATAATAATAATAATAATAATAATAATAATAATAATAATAATAATAATAATAATCGTAAGCTTCATGGATTTGGATCATTTGATCCGTTCCGTCTCCAAGATTTATAACTGTTCTCGCCAACGTTTCATAGGTCTTTCAATTCTTTTTGTACCTGCATGATTGTAATGGGATTTGACTTTTTGGCATTCACTCTAATAATAATAATAATAATAATAATAATAATAATAATAATAATAATAATAATATAACAATATTATTATTATTATTATTATTATTATTATTATAAGTGGCATACGCAGAATTTTGTTACGAGGTGAAATTATTAAAATTGTTTATAATTTACATTATGTAGGATGATTTTGAAATTTTGAAGTAAAACATGGTTTTAATAATTAGACAACAGCACATTAAAAATATTATTCACGAAAAAAATTTACATTATCGGTATTTTAAAATTTGTGTATTATTATTATTATTATTATTATTATTATTATTATTATTATCATCATCATCATCATCATCATCATTATTATAAGTGGCATTCGCAGAATTTTGTCAAGGAGGCGAAATTATTAAAATAGTTCATAATTTGCATTATCGGTGTTCTTAATTTTGTGTATTATTATTATTATTATTATTATTATTATTATTATTATTATTATTATTATTATTATTATTCGCTAAACTGGAGAATTCCCACGGTATCTTTGAACCGTGCCGTTACGTTTAGCACCAAATTTAAGTAAATACACAATCTTGCCAACATAAGAACACGACGTTGGTGTGTGGCGTCGTTGGAGGGAGAAATTTGTTTCTTTTCTGCCGTGGGTATTATCCAGTTGTTCCTTATTATTATACAGACTTCTTTCTATCATGACCCTATTGAATAACATGCTACGCTTACATTATATGTATGTACACTACCAACAAAATTACGCCATACGATCAGTAGAGTTCGGATTTTAAGTAATTACATATTGTATTCCTATGCATCTAAGAGAAAAACAGAAAATGTCGGCGAATCATACCAAAATTATCCTTATTCTGAAGTTCTAAGCCACTTGTTTTGATGTGCAGGGTTACATATTTTGAATCATGACAAATCTTTCACATATTTTAAAGTACCTATATTGTCTATTTTCTTAAATAATACAATTATTAAATATATATATATATATATATATATATATATATATATATATATTTTACCATTTAACCTCAATATTTGGCCTATAAATGAATATGCGTTTGAGAATTGTTTATACTGCCTGTCCCTTCATCTCTCGTGCATGCACCAATCAAACATGTGTTATTCTTGCTCCAGAGTAGTTTCAGATCTTGACAATTAACAGATGAACATCCTTTTATCATGTAGATAGCTTGTATATCCCTTAGAATAGATAGTAGCGGTAAATAATGTTTTGTAAGGAACAATACCAATACGAACGGTGTGTTTCATTGTATATAGTCGGTAACTCAGTTTACCGCTACTTAAATCTATTCAATTTTTAATTGCACCTCCAAGGTATCAACGACAATTATTATGTATGTTTCTTGTTGATGACAGAGTTTTGTTTACTTTTTCTTGCATACCTATATATTTGTATGTAATGTAACAGGCAGAAAGGTATAAAAGGATTTGGAGTTAAATTTGTATTTTATTTGTAATAATGAATGAAATTAAAACACGATCAGTGCATCATAATAGCCTTCTGTATGGGCTATTGTAATACAGCTAGAGGGCTATTCTGATACAGTGCTATAAATCTGGAAATATTGTACAGAGCAATAAAGTAGGGCTATTGTGATACACATAGATGTTTAATGTATCACCTGTAAAACTTTGGTTGAAATCATATTAAAAGTGATTAAGATTTAGCAACTTTTGTAATGAAGTATGGTATATTTTCCATAAAATTTGTACAATTTAGTGAAACTTTAATACCTTACTGCTAATGCTAGAAAATTGCTATTATGTCCAAATAATTATTTTGTGTTTAAGGAAATAGATTGTGAAACTTAATATACAGTTTGTATCGCTAAAATAAAATAAATTTTTAAAAATAATTATGATTTATATTATGATAATAATTATAATTTTTAAATAAATAATTCACTTTACTTTTTAACTTTGCTCTACAGTATGTCATTAGGAAAGTACAGGGTAACAGAGAGGGTTTGGAATTGAATGTGTTACATCAGCTGCTTGTCTATGCGGATGATGTGAATATGTTAGGAGAAAATCCAGAAACGATTAGGGAAAATACGGGAATTTTACTGGAAGCAAGTAAAGCGATAGGTTTGGAAGTAAATCCCGAAAAGACAAAGTATATGATTATGTCTCGTGACCAGAATTTTGTAAGAAATGGAAATATAAGAATTGTAAATTTACCTTTTGAAGAGGTGGAGAAGTTCAAATATCTTGGAGCAACAGTAACAAACATAAATGATACTCGGGAGGAAATTAAACACAGAATAAATATGGGAAATGCCCGTTATTATTCGGTTGAAAAGCTTTTATCATCCAGTCTGCTGTCAAAAAATCTGAAAGTTAGAATTTATAAAACAGTTATATTACCGGTTGTTCATTATGGTTGTGAAACTTGGACTCTCACTTTGAGAGAGGAACATAGGTTAAGGGTGTTTGAGAATAAGGTGCTTAGGAAAATATTTTAGGCTAAGAGGGATTAAGTTACAGGAGAATGGAGAAAGTTACACAACGCAGAACCACACGTATTGTATTCTTCACCTGACGTAATTAGGTAACCTAGATGTTGATACAGCGTCGTAAAATAATCCAATAAAAAAAACCGTAATTAGGAACATTAAGTCCAGACGTTTGAGATGGGCAGGGCATGTAGCACGTATGGGGCGAATCCAGAAATGCATATAGAGTGTTAGTTGGGAGGCCGGAGGGGAAAAAGACCTTTAGGAAGGCCGAGACGTAGATGGGAAGATAATATTAAAATGGATTTGAGGGAGGTGGGATATGATGATAGAGAATGGATTAATCTTGCACAGGATAGGGACCAATGGGGGGGCTTATGTGAGGGCGGCAATGAACCTCCGAGTTCCTTAAAAGCCAGTAAGTAAGTAAATAATTATTAATGCATTTTTCAAAGTAGTGTTAAATTTCAGCAGTAAGAAGAATGACTAGTGACCTAAAACTATTAGATAAATAAGTCTATACGTGTAATTTTTTTAACTTATACTGTATTGTAGGTGTCATGCCAGTGTCAATTAAAACATCCCTCAAGAGCTGAGAAATTATGAAATAGCCCTCAAGAGGTAATTGTTTTTTTATTTTTACTATATCACCTTCCAAGGCTTGCCTATAGACACACAATAACACACAATTTACAATAATGATTGCACATGAATGGCACATGAAAAAATATAGCCTATAGATAAAATTTAAGATACTAATACAGATTTTCGATCACAAATGTATAATTAAACAATTATGTGGAGTGTTTACCATATAAGTGATTTTTTAAGATGGCAACTGAGTATTTAATTATGTTTTGGACAATTTCGTCTTGAATATCTTTGCCTAATTTATATTTCCCTTTCCACATCACAAAAAATTTTGGACTGTGCTTCGGGACCCCAACAGCAGACCTGTCACTGTGATACTCTGGACTTGAAGTTATAAAATTTATCAACTTCGTCCATTTCTTTCGTTGCAAACATATTATCGTAACAGCCCTTCTAGCGTATCTTAATAGCGCTAAAATAGAAAAAAGAAGCTAACAAAGTAACCGAGCATCACATCAAAGTTTTTTCAAGAAACAAACCTGTCTTTTCTTTTCATACATTTATGAGGCTGATAGTGATTTCGTTTTTAAACTTTGTTCAAGATTGCTGTTAAAGAGCATAAAATGTACTTTCTTAATCGCAGTTATAAACATTTTCAAACTGAGCATTTGATGCAATTTTAAGTCTGTGTCAAATTAGCCCGACTATTTCTACTCTATCATATTAGCCTTACTTGACTCTACAATAAATATTATAATGATTAGAGTCCGGATGTTTGACAAAATGCCTTTTTTCTTGGTGGAAGTAAATCATTATTTGCATAGATATAAATGTGATTTGGAGTAAATAAAAGTGATAGGGCAATTTGTGTATTTTGCCTACTTTGCCTTTTTAAGGTGTTTCTTACTAATAAATGCCTTTATGTCTCATTTTAAAGTAATATTTCTTGTTTATTTGCAATTTTATAATTTAAATGTAATGTGTATGAAATTTAAATATTTGAAACAATGACTAACTTTACTAACAATCTATACTAATAATAAATCTGTAGCCGAAATTTTTCTGGTAATTTTCGATTTTCCAAAAATAATTCGTCCTAACATATATAATTAACCACCCTGAAACCGATAATAGCTTTTTTGAAATTTTTGTTTGCATGTCTGTCTGTCTGTCTGTATGTTTGTTACCTTTTCACGCGATAATGGCTGAACGGATTTCGATCAAAATTGGAATATAAATTAAGTTCGTTGTAACTTAGATTTTAGGCTATATGGCATTCAAAATACATTATTTAAAAGGGGGATTATAATGGGACCTGAATTAAATAAATCGAAATATCTCGCGTATTATTGATTTTTGTGAAAAATGTTACACAACAAAAGTTTCTTCAAAAATAATTTTCGATAAGCTTTATTCTTTGAAAAATTTTGATAGGACTGATATTTAATGAGATAAATGAGTTTTAAAATTAAAATAACTGTCATCTAAGGCCGTGTAACGAAATAAAAAAACAAATGACTTGGTCTATAAGGGGCCTTGGACAACAACAATCGAAAGCTATGAAAGATAGCCTACAGAGAATGTTTCTGTGATTGTATGAAGTAATATCGGAAGGTAAATTAACCGATTTGTATAATTAATTATTATTTCACCATTGGAAAGTGTAGTTTCTCTAGATGGACATAATACTATAATGTTATTACAGTAACTTCTGATATAATAATGTAATGAAATATAATATAATATAATATAATATAATATAATATAATATAATATAATATAATATAATATAATATAATATAATATAATATAATATAATATAAGTTATTTGAAGGGTTCAGAACCATAGAGGGCCAAGCGCCATTTACTGAATACGTAGAAAACAATAAGGGTTAAAATTAAGTTATTACCATAATTCAATGGAAACATATAGCAAGTAAAATAAAGTATACACATTAAATATAAATGATGTCAATGTTCATTAAACTATGGTTGCATGTAATAACAATTAAGAAACATGTTAAAGGAATTGCCATTGCACCAAATGAGTGCTTTCTGGACCAAAATGATCGCATTTAATTATATAAATACAATTTAAATTAAGTAACATATTAAACGATTTATCCTTCTATCAAACACGAATGTTCCCTGGATCAAAAGTCCTATTTTAATTATGTAATTACTTTATATTTATTTCTAACAGGTGCAGCGGAGCGCACGGGTACGGCTAGTAGTAAATAAAAGTTTTTTTTTCGGTGCTTAATCTACTAATAATCGTGCTTTAATACTGTTGGTGTAATATGAATAATGATCGACAACCCACAGTCACAAATATAATATTGTCATGTCTTCACGATACCAACAATCAGCTTTATAACTTTAAATATTAAACTCTTCTCATAGAAGTTATCACATAGCATTTTCAATTGTTTGCTTTCAAATCTTAACATTACAATTTCGTGCTACACGCGTTTATTATTGTCGTAGAAAGAAATTTGAGTGAGAAACAGTCGGTTATTATCGGGTGACAGAAGGTATAAGATCGGTTAGCTAGAATGCCTAAATTCAGTAAACCATTGCAAAGTAAATTTCATGCTTATGTTAGTGAATTTGGTGCTCATGTGTTTTCAACCGATGGAACAGTTTTGTTATGTAAGGCTTGTGAAAAGACAGTTAATCACGAAAAAAAAAGTATTTTATAAGTCAACATACAGTATATCATCTACGAAATAAATATGTGAGTTATGTTGATATAATTTAAATTTATTTCTAAAATATATTATGGCTTTTAAGGAACCCGCAGGTTCATTGCCGCCCTCACATAAGCCCGCCATCAGTTCCTATCCTGTGCAAGATTAATCCAGTCTCTATCGTATCCCACCTCCTTCAAATCCATTTTAATATTATCCTCCCATCTATGTCTTGGCCTCCCCAAAGGTCTTTTTCCCGCCGGCATCCCAACTAACACTCTATATGCATTTCTGGGTTTACCCATACGTGCTATTATCGCAGCGGCCTCATGATTAACATGTCGGCATCATACAATAACGTGCGGTGTGCTTTTAAAACATAATTTTGCCAACCGATTGTTGCTCTGTAGGTTTCACTCTAAGCGTCACGTTGTCACGTCTACTTCCTCGATAAGAATAAGCACTAGTTTGTTATATTGTTAAATGGCTATTATTATTATTATTATTATTATTATTATTATTATTAATATTATTATTATTATTATTTCATATACAGTACGTTGGCATTCATAACTCTTATTAATAATTTTTAATCACATACCTTAATGTTCGTCCTCAGCACAAGACATTGCAACCTCGGTTTTAATCCAAGTGGATTAGACAAGTAGGTGTCATTTAATAATGGAAGCAGCTTATTGGTTGCCATATTGAAATTGAGACGAGTGATTGGAGCGGCGACATAAGAAATTGAAAACAATAATGCAATTAAATTTCAAAGTCATGCCGAATGTTATGCACGAGGCCGCTCAAAGACCTGCCGAATGTTAACCATAGAGCGCGGCGATAATACATGCCCTGCCCATCTCAAACGTCTGGATTTAATGTTCCTAATTATGTCAGGTGAAGAATAAAATGCGTGCAGTTCTGCATTGTGTAACTTTCTCCATTCTCCTGTAACTTCATTCCTTTTAGCCCCAAATATTTTCCTAAGAACCTTATTCTCAAATACCTAAAATATGTTATACCTTTTTAAAATTTATAATGCCTTTTTCAAAGATTATTTTGCCCTTTTTTACGTTTTTATTGCCTTTTTTGCCTGCCTATTTTAACTGTTATAAGTGCCTAAACATCTGGGCTATAATAACTTAGGGCCGTATTCATAGACATTCTTAGCGCGGGCTTTCGGTGGATGATCAGCGAACTAATGTTCTTCGTATTCATAAACCAGTGTCAGCAATATGATATTATATGAATGCTATTTAGCACGCTCGTAGCCCGGGCTAGCGAAATGTGTATGAATAGCACCCTTAATGATCAATAGATCTGACAAAATCAGGTGTTTTAAACTCTCGTTTCTTACATCCGAATCAATATAAAATAAATTCAATGAAGCTAGATAAAGTTATTAAGTATTTATCTACATACATTGCTAATTTTATACGTATTTCTGACTTTTATATTAGGCCTACTTAATATCCAGGCTCTACTGATAACATAATTATAGGTTAACTAGTGGCTTGTGCAGCAAATTCTGCAAACTAAGTTTATTAGACGTTCAAATAAACATTTTTCAGATTTATTTTCAATGAAGAATACCAGACACTCTGAAAGTTATTTGTTTCCATAATAATGAAAGATACTCTCTCTCCGAGTCAATACTGAAGAGAACCACGCATATAAATATCTACACCACACCGCCATTAAATATATGAAAAATACCCAACCCCACTTGATTAATAACTATAAAAATATTTGATTTCAATAATATTATTATCTTACGTAAGTTTTATAGCTTTCAGTAACATATGCTATATAGCCGCCACTCAGTAAAATATAGAAATGAAAATCTAATTTAAGTTATTCTCTACATCTACTTATATAACCCCAAAACGTTTCACTTTCATATCATCAATATAGCATTAATATGTATATTTAATGAAAAAATAGTCACATCATGGCATTAACTACAATAATATTTCATTTCTAATGGTAATAATGTCATCAAACCACCTCAAGTTTTGTAGATTTTAATATCCAATACAGAGCTGTATCCAGAAAATTACACACCACAGAATCGAACCTGTAAATAATTTTTAGTACGTTAAGTTTTTAATAACCAATTTAATTTGAGCTCTAAATATGTCAGCATTCTTGCAGATCATGGCCTTCGTGTAATATTGTTTACTGTAGTTCGTGTTTTGTTTTATTCTGAAATGCAATTAGCTAGTTCTCAAAACTGACGACAGATGGATTTTGGAAAATAGGAAAATTATGTTGAAAAATTGACATTTCACTGAAAACTACTATTTTCCTGAAAAACTTTGAGTTCCAAGCTTCAAAATGAGGGAGCATTTATTAAAATCCGTTCAGCCGTTTTCCCGTAATTTCCATTAACAGTTCAAATTATATATATATATATATATATATATATATATGTTAGGCCTACCGCTTTAGATAATATCACAGCTCTATCTGAAGAGGGATTCGTGTACACAGCCAATGTGGTAAGTTTCTACCTCACTCGTCAGGAATTAAAATTGGAAATGTGTATAAATATATTTTAGCTTTCAGGAAAAATAGAGACGGAATTGAAAAGAAATAGTTTGTATTTAGCCGGTGTTTTAAATTTATGGCGATTTTAAATTACGGCAGAAAGGCTAATGAATTAAAAGTATCAGTCGGTATTCCGTAAACACATCAGCGGTGGGTGAGAAGAAGGTTGCCGCAAACAGACGAACCTTGTGTGGCGGGGTCGCATAGAAGGGATCTTTGTTTCGTTCCGATCGGCCTCCGAGTCTGTCAACACTCAGCCATCATCGAGCCAGACCGCTTAATTCTGTAGATCATCACAAATTTACCATCAACGCAGTCCATTTGTCTTTACTTTGCACCTCATATTCCACGAGCACAAATCATATGTTCATCGTCCCTACATAAAAATCCATAATATTCATCCACCCAAGTCAGGCAGGTGCCATGTCATAATTTTTACAATAAATTCGCTTCTGTTTTGTTTATTTTTCAACCTTACATTGGACATATGGTGCGACTCTTTCAATGTAGAATCGGTATGACGCCAGACCTCTACCTGTGATAACAGAATTGTGGATTGCAGATAGTGATGGAGGAAATAAATTAAATACCGATATATTGATATTGCAATATATTGCAAACCTAATTTCGATAAACGATATATATCGCAGAAAATATATCGATATACCGAATGATTATCGATATATCGCTATTCCGTAAGTAAATTGCATTTTCAGGCGTATGTTTACTGTATTAAAATAAAATTATTTAAATTTTAATATTCCTTTTTACCATTGAAATTAACATCATAACAGTCAAAAGCAGAAATGTAAAATTGAAACAATAAACAATACATTTTCAGTACCATATTATGATGTAGGTCCTAAGCTAAATCAAAATTATAGTGAAAGCAAGGGAGCTTAAATAATATAGTGAGAAAGAGTTAAGTGAACTCTACATGGTTGAGTATTTGATATTGGAACACGATTCAGTTATTCTAATATTATATAGGATTCAATTCAGGACACATATAATGCTCTTTTCTACCTAACAACGTAATCATTTTTAAATATAAGTAAACAGAACGTGTAATTATTTTTGTGCGAGATCGTGCGTATTTGCTTGCTTTCCGCACAAAACCAATACGCGGTAAGTGTGAAATACCACATTCAGTATTCCCAACGTAACACACATAACAATTTCCCTCTTCTTACCGCTTAAGCGCCATATTCATTTTACTGCTTTAGGCTTTTAACATATTATTTTAGAGACGTTTAACATAGTAATAATTATAAATTGGAAACTTACCACTGCAATTTCACCAAAATTGCACTGTTAATTATTGTTTTTAAATATTTGCAAAAATTAAGTAAAGTCTACTACTCCACAAAAGTTATTGCATTCCTGATGCAAGTAACATTAAGGAAGCCGTGAAAAAATCAACAATATTCCAGATACCGATGTTATTACTACAATATGTTATATAAATAATATTGTTAAAATATTAAAATGAAAAATAAATCATTACATAACCTTACCGTTTGTTTTAAGTTCGCATTTATAGACTGGGGGGGGGGGAAGACAGACGTATATCAAGGCCTGCTGGAGTATAGTAAACACAGAAAACGTTTTATAGCAACAATGTTGAAGATAGATATTTTGGTATTCCAAAGTTGCCGTCATTAAACAGAAACCAAGATGGAGATTTCATTGCAACTAATTAGAAAATCCTCTTTTAGGTATGTAATAAACGATCTTCGCACAAATAATGTACGATACACGAGCGGTATGTTTGTTTTCATGTTCGAGGGAAAGATTGAAAAAGCGAAACGTAGTTGAGCTTTTATAATTTCCGAGAAACATACCGCTCTTGTAACGCATATTACTATTAAATATAAGTAAACCGTACTTACAACGTTACAAGTTTTAAGAAACTTCACAGTTGATTTGATACAATCCTTCTATAGTAAGTTCCCATTTCAAGTTATTGTTACACTCAAACATTTCAAACAACAATGGTGATGATTATAGGAATAGAATTTTTATGCACTAAAAGATATAATAAGAAAACAGGATGTCAGCACTAGGTTGTGCATAGAAATCATAGACGTAAACAAATGTCACATCGGTATTAAATCCTTGTTTCTCTTTCCATTTCAGAATAGAGAATTAAAAGTTTTGATACCTGTTTTGAAGTCAGACGGTTCCTTTTCAGAGTGGGAGTTGATCCTGCCTTGGAGAACAATAAAATATCAAAATACTAGTAGATAAACCTCCCGTCTGTATCACGTTCGCACACGCTGCATTTTGAATTTGGTGCTGCATATTAAACAGTTTGAATTCGAATTCCAGTCCAGCCAATTAGAACAAGGTATTGAGCGAGGTTGCACAATTATGTAATCGTCGATAAAGTTATGAGAAAACCGATATATTATACATATACTGAATCAAAATTTCGATATCGATATATCGCTACATCGAAACGAAAATATCGGTATTTCGTAAAAACCGATATATCGTTCCCATCTCTATTGCAGAAACAACACAAGTCACAATTTTTCTCAAACTCAGCTTTTCATTCATTCATTTAGTGTTCTGCCCAAGGGCAGGTCTTTCACTGCAAACCCAGCCTTCTCTAATCTTTCCTATTTCCTACATTCCTTTTTATTTCCTCATATGATCCATATATCTTTATGTCGTCTATCATCTGATATCTTCTTCTGCCCCGAACTCTTCTCCCGTTCACTATTCCTTCCAATGCATCCTTCGGTAGGCAGTTTTTTCTCAGCCAGTAACCCAACCAGTTCCTTTTCCTCTTTCTGATCAGTTTCAACATCATTCTTTCTTCACGCACTCTTTCCAACACAGCTTCATTTCTTATTCTGTCTGTCTACTTCACATGTTCCATTCTTCTCCACATCCACATTTCATATAGCTGTAATATTCATACATATGCAGAAATCCCACACCTTCTGTCCAAATCAGTCAATCAATCTTCTTAATGTATCCAGCTGTTTGCTGATAACATATAGTCCACTGTAGTCTATTCAGTTGTTTTTCACGAGAAATGAGGGGTATTTTGATCGGTGTTCATTATAGATGCCTGTTGCTAGTAGCCAGAGTTGGGGTGTAGTCAATATATACTGCAGGGCTGTGTCTTCTGCAACTGGTACTGATGATTTTAATTTACTTCTTTTGTGGTTTATGGATGGACAGTATAGAAGAATGTGTTCCAGATCTTCATCATGATTATTCTGTGCACAGTGTACATTTCACAACAACAGTAAGTTACAAATTCTTAGGAACTCTTTACATATCATCCAAAATCATTTATATTTTCAAGAATGATAATTTTGTTAATATGACATTTTGGCATCAAGCGAATCCCAAATCCAAAATTTAGTAGCTTTTATTCGATTAATCGTCTTAAAAAATATAACTGTTCTATGTATTCAGGACCCACTCTGGAGGGCTGATGATTTAATCAAATCCTTCTCTCTGAATTGCAAAAATCTGCAAGAACACCACAAATCCAGGACAAGTGGGATTTTTTAGAAACTAAAAAAGTAAGTTTGATTTACTTTGTTCTTTGCAGGATTAAAGGAATTTGAAGAGTTAAATATGCTGTTTACATAATGTTGCATTTTAGTACGTTTGTGTTCTTTTTCAATTTCTTGGCTTAAATAAATACAGGGCTTTCATTTTAAAACTTCCCACTCTAATTACTTAAATTTAATTCAATTTAAACAAAAAAAAACACGTCAATTTAGATATTGAGAGGGTAGTCTGAAACCAGTTTTTATTGCATTTTAGATTTCATCCCCACTATCAGCTATTCCACTTTGGTATTTCAAATGGCACCTCTATATTTTTATACTTAAATATGAAAGAGTATTCAATTGTTTATACACCTCACTCATTTGTTTTCGCATCTTTTGTTTTTTATCGTCCATAATTCCACTATATGAACTAGATATCAATAGCTTTAGACTTTTGGATGTTGATAATCGAGCAGCATTACCGATAAATATATTTCTTCGATTTACTGTAACACCAGCTAACGTTTTATGTTCATGAACAGTTCCAAGTTTTAGTATAAAAGCTGATGCAATACTAGGTTCTCTGAGTCAAATCAGATTCATAATTAACCGCCCTGGTGTATTACCGGTCAATGCTCTGAGATCTATAGAGTCAATCACGGACTTATACCTATTGTAAGTGAAAGAATTTCAACAAACATATTTCTTACTAATTGAATTTTAAAGATAATCGTTAAACTGGGTAACTGGATTATTATTATTATTATCATCATCATCATCATTATTATTATTATTATTATTATTATTATTATTATTATTATTATTATTATTATTATTATTATTATTATAGCTTAAGTAGATATTTATTCCAGTTAACAAATAGTTAATTTTGTATTTAAACTAGGCTAAAAATTGAAGAATGTGATCCCAAAACGCATTCAGTCCATTTTAATGAAAGGATTTTTTTTTTATCTACCGGTCTGCGAAAGATTAATCCAGTCTCTATCATCATATCCCACTTCCCGCAAATCCATTTTAATATTATCCTCCCATCTACGTCTCGGCCTTCCCAAAGATCTTATTCTCTCCAGCCTCCCAACTAACACTCTATATGCATTTTTGGATTCACCCATACATCCTACATGCCCTTCCCATCTCAAAAACGTCTGGATTTAACGTTCCTAATTATGTCACGTGGAGAATACAATGCATGCAGTTCTACGTTGTGTAACTTTCTCCATTCTCCTGTAACTTCATTCCTTTTAGCCCCAAATATTTTCCTAAGAACCGTATTCTCAAACACCTTTAACCTATGTTCCTCTCTCAAAGTGAGGGTCCAAGTTTCACAACCATTAAGAACAATCGGTAATATAACTGTTTTATAAATTCTAACTTTCAGATTTTTTGACAGCAGACTGGATGATAAAAGCTTCTCAACTGAATAATAACACGCATTTCCCATATTTATTCTGCGTTTAATTTCCTCCCGAGTGTCATTTATATTTGTTACTGTTGCTCCCAGGTATTTCAATTTTTCCACCTCTTCAAAGGATAAATCTCCAATTTTTATATTTCCATTTCGTACAATATTCTCGTCACGAGACATAATTATATACTTTGTCTTTTCGGGGTTTACTTCAAACCTGTCTCTTTACTTGCTTCAAGTAAAAATCCCGTATTTTCTCTAATCGTTTGTGGATCTTCTAACATATTCACGTCATCCGCATAGAAATGCAGCTGATGTAACCCGTTCAATTCCAAACCCTCTCTGTTATCCTGGACTTTCCTAATGGCATATTCTAGAAAAAAAGTAAAGGTGATAGTGCATCTCCTTGCTTTAGCCCACAATGAATTGGAAATGCATCTGACAGAAACTGGCCTATACAGACTCTGCTGCACGTTTCACTGAGACACATTTTAATTAATCGAACTAGTTTCTTGGGAATACCAAATTCAATAAGAATATCATATAAAACTTCTCTCTTAACCGAGTCATATGCCTTTTAGAAGTCTATGAATAACCAATAATAATAATAATAATAATAATAATAATAATAATAATAATAATAATAATAATAATAATAATAATAAATGCACATTTTCAAAATGTGAAATAATGTTAAATAATTTAGACTTTTGTTTTATTAAAGTATATTTATAAAACAATTAAATCATAAACTCTGTACAGTGTAGCGTTGTTCGGTTAAACAGATTTTAAATGTGGTACTGTTATAACGTGAAATAGATGCTTTCGTCTCTTTTTTCGTGCATAATACTATTGGTTTTCCTCGACGATGTATGTTTACCCTTGGATCCGAGGTTCTCAGGTTCGAATCCTGCCGAGAACAAAAAATTTTGAAGGGCGATAAAACCCCTTAGCATGGCTTCCTCCAGCAGGAAAGCAAAGCTATGTGCTTGATGTCATAGATTAATGACTCGTAAAGAAACTCAGTACCTGACGAAGGGTTCCAGGTAAAATTCGTCCGCCACGCTAAATTTCTACACTGAATACCCTCCACAGTTGAAAAAACGTCGTTAAATGAAACACTGCAATACTGCTTGTTATAAGGTGTTGGAATGTGACATGTTTATGTTGTTTTATATACGACACATACATTCTAAAACCGAACATATATTATAGAGCTGTTTAAATATTTATAGACTCTTGAGACAAAGTGAGCATTTTGCAAAGCACACTATTGTTTAAGAAATCAGTGTTATTTAATGAAAGAATGTGGGCAATGACATCTCGAAGGCAAAAAATACGAGGATCTCTCGCCAGAATGTACTGCAATTGTAAAGTTACGTTCGAAAAGCGCAAGTTAGGATCAGCACAACAATAACTGGCCTTATCTTGGTGAACAAACATTGCATTATTTCCCTGACCGCTACAATAGTGCATTGTAAGCAGGCGCTTCACCTTGTGCGTTACTCACCGAGATCTCCCGAAGAAAATTTACACTGACCAACTTGAATGATCTCGCAGTGTCGAAATATTTTTCTAAAGTTTTGTGAGTAGAGACAAGAAACATATTGCGTGCACATTTGCCTTTAATTGTAATTTATATATCGTTTACTCTCACAATGCTATGAAATCTGATGTTAACTAGAAGGTTCTGGAAGGTTTATTCATACTAATTTAAAATAAATAAATAAATAAATAAATAAATAAATAAATAAATAAATAAATAAATAAATAAATGAATAAAATGTTATGTTTTATTTAACGACGCTCGCAACTGCCGAGGTTATATCAGCGTCGCCGATGTGCCGGAATTTTGTCCCACAGGTTCTTTTACATGCCTGTCGCATTTAAGCATACTTAAATGTTATCGACTTGGCCCGGGATCGAACCCGCAACCTCGGCATAGAAAGCCAGTGCTACACCAACTGTGCTAACCAAGCCTTAATTTAAAGGTTTACTTATTATATAAATAATTAATTATTAAGAATACTTGACAAATAAGGACTTAGGAATTTTTATGATTATCCAAGGAGAAATATATTAAAATGTAACAATCAAAGATACAAATTTAAGTGCATTTCGGACTCCTGTAGTTAATTTTACAAAAAGTGGTTTAGTATACAAGTTTAGAATGAAATGAGATTTAAAATCTTGCCAACGATGATCATAGGAACGTATTGAATTCTTTGTGTACAAAAGTACAAATATATTTCTGCATAAATGTATATCCGATGCAAGTATTTTTTTACTAGAAATAACTAACAGTAAAATTGAGTTGGACTTTCACATTTATTTTTAAATATATTATGAACAAGCTCACTTGCGAACTGTTTATATACCGGTACGAGTTTAAATGACGTTCGGAATCTTTCATCGTCTATATAGGGTAAAGTTGCCTATTTCCGTGATACCCCTAATCCCGTGATACTTTTTTAAAATTGAATGTCATTCAAAGCTTTGCCGTTCGACCATAGCGCCAGACATGTTTCTCGAAAGAGTGCATCTTTTGCCTACTTTTGAGGCATAAGTGAACTTCCTAGCAGATACCCAATCCCGTGACATTCAGTGAAAAAAACGTATCACGGAATTAGGAATATCATGGAATTAGAAAACTTTACCCTACCTTGTGAATTGATAATAGCAGATTATAATAGTATATTACGATACAAGGTTGGGAAGTGCTTTTTACAAAATCGAGGAAAAGTTTTCGCGATTTTGTAATGCACTTCACAACATTTTTTGCACGATAATACGTATTTTCAAAATTGCAAAAACAATACCTATATTTAGCATTAAAACTTTAGAGCAATATTATTCCAAAGCCTTCGCAAAACTGCAATGTAACAGTAACTAAGTGACAATAAGTGCATTGTAATGGTGTTTCAGGTTAGTTTTATGTTATGAAGAATGGTTTCCCTAGCAACAAATTTCTGTGTGACAATTCTAACTTTCAAAGTCTAACAACAATACCTGCAAATACAAAAAACACGATAGTGCAAAAACTCATATTTCATTTTTTAGAGAGAGAAATAAATCGTCCGGCTTTAATTATTAAGGATGACCACGAAGATTCGGAAATTAATAGCAAATAAATATAATTAAATAATATGAATATTATTATAAAATAAAATGTAATAATTAAGCACCGTTGATTATCAATTATAAAATAAAATCTTAGAAGATGACCTTAACATTATATTTATAAATAAAATATTTTATTTAAAATTAGCATATCCTTAATTAAGACCTTCTGAATGATATAAATAAAATTGTATAATCTGTAGGGGATCTTTAAGAATTTGCGAGATGATTTTTTGAATTTCAAAAGATGGTATTGATAATTGTTTTAAAAAATTATATGTAAATTTTGATAAAGAACTCCGAGCACCAAAAAATAAACCTGTCACTGACCAAATGAAGAGAGGGATGTTATACTTGTCACTAAGGTAGGGAATACAAGGCTCATAAATGACCCTCTTTTCATGATCAACCTGATGAGCTTGGTTTAGATCTCTCTCCATGTGTATAGTTGGATCTATGATAATAGCCTTCTGTTGTTGTCTGTTTATTGCTATTATATTCGCTCTTCTGTGAGAGTCGTCTTCAGAAATAACAAATAGTATACTTTTCGTGTTGCCTGGTACAATTTGATAAATTCAGAGAAAAAAAGAGAAATGAAATATATGTCAAACAAATGTGATGTATATACATGATATATTTTTAAAAGTACTTATTTAATTATATTTTCTGTAAATTATGTGGTATTACTGTGAACTCATGCTATTTTATGATGCAAATGATTTAAATTAGTCCACACCTGTGGAGTAACGGTTAGCGCGTCTGATCCCGCAACCATGTGGCCCGTGTTCGATTCCCGGTCGGGACAAGTTACCTAGTTGAGGTTTTTTCCGGGGTTTTCCCTCAACCCAATATGAGCAAATGCTGGGTAACTTTCGGTGTTGGACTCCGGACTCATTTCACCGGCATTATCACCTTCATCTCATTCAGACGCTAAATAACCTAAGATGTTGATAAAGCGTCGTAAAATAACCTAATAAAATAAAAAAATGATACCAACATCTATGGTTATGTAGCGTCTGAATGAGACGCCGGCATAATGAGTCCAGGGACTAGCGCCGAAAGTTACCCAGCATTTGCTCTTAATGGGTTGAGGGAAAACCCCGGAATAAACCTCAGCCAGGTAACTTGTCACAACCAGGATTTGAATCCGGGTCCTCTTGTTTCACGTTCAGGAATGCTAACCGTTACTCCACAGTGGTGGACGATGAATATGTTACACGCAATAACTTATTTTATCAAAATCTAATGGTAGCAGACATTACCATTTGAATATCATTATGTTTTTTCCATATGCAAGAATACACTTCGTCCAAGTGTTTATATCATATCCTGAAGTAAGATGCAAGATCTAGCTTTTGCGCAGCCTAAATATAAGCAAAATTATCACTTTATGTAGTTTTCTATCCTATACCTTCTTCAAAGAAATTCATCGAATGAAGTATCTGAATTTCGTTTAATTTGTTCAAATGGAATGCATGAAAATATATCTCTCTCCAATAAAATAACATAAATATTTCTTATAAGTAAACCTAATCTTATATTCTAAGTAAAATATTTAAATCTTAAAATACGTGTAGATTAATTCTGTCAACCTTTCGCGTTCGAGTAAATATGAAGATGATTGTAGGCCAACTAACAATAAGAATAAATTTTATACGTTACTAGTATCTAAACTGTTATTTGTTTCGTCGTACCTTGCAACTCAAATAATAACTTTATCTTTAACAGTGAATTAATGATTTTAATTCATTATTAAAATTTTAAATCACTTTTCCCCCAGACAACCAATAAATTACATCTTCAACAATAAAGTTTACACGTTAATTAATTTAACATTTGAGCCGTTCAGAGCAGAAGTGGTGTAAGTCAAAATTGGGTAATGAGGTTTAAGGTAAAAATTCTGTAAAATACAGCGCAAAGTAGCAATTAATATGTCCGTGCTATCTACTGACTACTAACAATTTAAATAAATTGAATATTAATTGCTATTTTGCGCTGTATTTTACAGAATGTTTACTTTAACCCTCATTGCCCATTTTTGACTTGCACCACTTCTGCTCTGAACGGCTCATTTTTTCACAACCAAAGCATGACCAAGAATAGGCCTATAATTTGAAATAAAAATTGTGAGCTTTCTTTCCAAAACTCACTATCTCCAAAATTTGAAGTTTTCAACTAAGAGTGTATTCATATAATACTTGAGGTTAAGTATTCACTGGTAACATTTTATGCAAAATAATATAAAATTCCCCGTCCATACCTGTGGAGTAGCGGTTAGCGGTTAGCCGCGAAACCGTATGGCCCGGGCTCGATTCCCGATCGGGGCAAGTTACCTGGTTGAGGTTTTTTCCGGGATATTCCCTCAACCCCATATGAGCAAATGTTGGGTAACATTCGGTGCTGGACCCCGGACTCATTTCACCGGTATTATCACCTTCATCTCATTCAGACGCTAAATAACCTAAGATGTTGATAAAGCGTCGTAAAATAACCTACTAAAATAAAATAAATATAAAATCCCTGTGAATTCTCAATGAAAAGAATGCAATTTGTTTCATAACTAATTAAATTCAGAGCCAGAATGAACTATTTTCTTTCCATGAAACACTATATCCACAGGACAGCAACAAAATTTCTCCAAGACGAGCAAAGTTACATGAAAAATAATGTAAGTATAAATTGCTATTTGTAGCGATGGCAACAGAAATTCGCCTCTAAAAACAGGGTTTTGGAGATAATGAATTTTAGAAAGAAAGTTCACAATTGTCTTATGTACTCTGATTTAGGTACCAATAGTGCATAAAATATTGTGTGCAAAGCAAGAATAAATAGATTTTAACCATGACTTGTATCAAAAATGGTCTTTATTTCACCGTCGTTAGCAACCTAATCAATAGCTTTATTCACAGTAGTGAATTAAAAGTTTTTAATTCTTAGCAGCGAATTAAACATTTTTAAAACGCTCTCTCCACGACAACCAATACGTTAGCAACAATAAAATCCATACATTCATTCTGTGTTGTTTGGGAAAGGGAGATAAGTAATAAAAATGAGTTTGGATATAAATTAAAATTAAACTTGGAACCTTATTGCAAATCATTTTCTACACAAATAAAAACACATCAACTGCTAGTATTATTTTCATTTTTGCACACTTACTTCTATAATTTAACTTGTGTGTTCATCTGGGAAACAAAATTCCATCTGCACAAAAAAAGACTTTTCCCCCTTTACCCAGGGTTGTCATACGTCCCGGTTTTCCGGGATTGTCACCGCTTTTGTGTCCCGGTGTCCCGACAAATTCGTTCAGGACGGTCAGATGTCCCGATTTTGAGTAGGTTTACAGTTTCTTTGTATTTTAAGGTCACTACAATATATCTATTGTGTGATTTAGCCGAACTTGTTGAAAACTTTAAATAATGATACAGAAGTGATATAGAAAAGACATTGACTTACTTAAAAACAAAAAAGGTGCAGCTTTCAGAATATGAAGTGTTTGATCAGTTTGTTTGCTTGAGAAGCTTTGTGAGTACAAACTTAGGTGTTCATGAATGGGAAAACAGAAGAGTTCAAGACAAATGGCTTAAATTTTTTGAGACTGTAAACCATACAGAATAGTATTCAGAATTATTGGAAATCTGTCTTTCGCTGTACCTGCTCACAATGCAAATCTTGAACGCAAATTTTCTCTGATGGCAGCACAATGGACTGATGAAATAAATCGGTTAAGCATAGACACTATCGAAAGCATATTCCAGTCTCACTACAATTTGAACACGACATGTCCTGAATTTTACATGTATGTACAAAGATATCCATCCATCTTGCAGGCTGTAAACAAATCTGAGAAATATGAATGGTATGATTATGAAAAAAGAAGCAAGTAATATTGTGTTAATTTCTTTGCAAAATTATTTTAATTCCAATAAAAATAAATTTTTGCACAATGAGCGGGTCTTTTAATTATATGTCCTGGTTTTAATACCAAAGTTTATGGCAACCCTGCCTTTACCCGAACACCATAGAATTCATTTATAACTTATTACAAACAAAGAAAAGGCCTACAATTTAAAATAAATGTATATACCATTAATGGGTAAAATATTGTGTAGCACACGAGAGTAAACGTATTTCATACGCTTATGGGAATTATCACCCTCGGCTTCACCTCGGACGCTAAATTTTTCACTCGCCGATAAACTCTAATTTTACTCTCTTGTACTATAAGTTATATTATTTTTTTGGAAATAATAATAATAATAATAATAATAATAATAATAATAATAATAATAATGTTTTATTTTCGCTGGCAGAGTTAAGGCCATAAGGCCTTCTCTTCCACTCAACCAGACTTAATACAATATATAATTTAAATTACGAATATTTACACTACACTTAAAAGGTTCTCCAGCAATATTCTTCAGTTAAGTTTTAACGACTAGTAGACTACATATTTATTTAAATTTAGATAAACCTATAAGGTAAAGTAGTAACTTAATTTATGAGCTAATTTAATTCAATCAATTATAATTAATTTGAGATTTGAGATAGCTAGTGAAATGATGAAAATTAATTTAATATAAGCTTACTAGAACTATGTTACAGGGAGAAAAATATATATATAAATGTAAAATATATTTCTATAATGATAATATTAATGTAATTGCCATTATCACCCTCTGCTAAATCCTGGACACTAAATTTTCTGTTCGTGAATAAAACCCTACTTTATTCTATAGTATCATAAATTATTAATTTTTCTTTGTTGTTCGGAGTTACACAAAATTGCGAACTTTATTCGGCAAAGCTTATACAGTTGTATGAACACTTGGGATATGATAAAAATATTGCTGTACTTATCCTAATATAAATTTTTCCTTACTTGTTAACGAAATTTGCTTTCTCTTCTTTTCAAATTCTCTCTCTTCAGTTCCTCTTGAAGTAAAAACAATTCGTATATGCCAATTTTTCACAGTGTCATTACGTAAGCTTAATGGAATATTTTATGATTTTAGTTTAAAGAACTTTAGTGAATTACGACACACAGCGCTAGGTATATATATAAATTCGTTGAAATAAACGTCCAGATGATATACTACACTTACTATTCTTTAATTTATTAGTGCAATATCGAATTTAATTTTATGTATCAGATACATTTAATTAGGATAAATCGAGATTATAAAAAACTTGGTTCTTCTTTCTACAGTATCCATTTGTTTTATTGTTAATTGAAGTCATTGCGATGGCAACACATTAGATTACACACGCGGTGGTTCTCACTGGATTTAGGCGTGAAATGAAGTCACTAATACGCAAAGCACACACACATACAACTGTTGCGGCAAATCCCAGAGAGTACAGATGAGTCTGTTAATACAAGCTGACTGAATGACTGAGTGACTTGTAAAAGAACTTCCCGCCCTGAGCGAACCTCCCAGTTGCGGGGAAAGAGAGGGAAGTTAAAAAAAAAACAAGAATAAATAAAACACGAAGAAACGAAAAGCTACTGCACACGTAACGTTGAGAAATAGAGAGGGGGAGGTGGAGATGGCCCCAGCCAAAAATTTAGAGTTAAATTCTCTTTTACTCCATCCCGAAGCTCCCTCCCCCACCTAGGAGTCAAGTCGTCCCCCCCTCTCGCCACGGTCATCTGTCTGAACCGTCCCAACATTCGTCAGGTTTATATGCACATATGTGTATGGTTTGTATTAAGTTAATTTGATGCCTCATATATTTGTTTGTATAATAAAAACTGTGCTGTCTTCTGCAGTTGTTTTTATGCCCACGTTAACTAGACTTTTATATAGAGAAGTACCGAAACCAATCTAATTTACATCCGCTTAAATTCCGGGCAGCTTCGACCAAAAAGAAGAAACTTTCTTTTAACGTTGAAAATGCAGCGTTTTATTTTACGACACGGTGATACAGATTTCATAGAATGATAGCGCATAATTATTATTATTTAACGAGTAGTAAAAAATTTGCAAGGAACAGAAAATATCTTAAAGATAGGCCCATATTCTGTAATTTGTTAGAACTCTGTTGAAAAGTCCTGCAATGGAGTTTCGTGTGTATCGAATGCTGATCCATAAATAAATTCAAAATCTGGTGTTGAATCAGCGAGGTATTACGCATGGCCATTTTGAAAAAATGAATAAAGGCTAACTTACTTACCTACTTACTTACTAACAAATGGCTTTTAAGGAACCCGCAGGTTCACTGCCGCCCTCACATAAGCCACCATCGATCCCTATACTGAGCAAGATTAATCCAGTCCCTACCATCATATCCCACCTCCCTCAAATCCATTTTAATATTATCTTCCCATCTACGTTTCGGCCTCCCTAAAGATCTTTTCCCTTCGGTCTCCCAACTAACACTCTATATGCATTTCTGGATTCGCCCATACGTGCTACATGCCCTGTCCATCTCAAACGTCTGGATTTAATGTTCCTAATTATGTCAGGTGAAGAATACAATGCGTGCAGTTCTGTGTTGTGTAACTTTCTCCATTCTCCTGTAACTTAATCCCTCTTAGCCCCAGATATTTTCCTAAGCACCTTATTCTCAAACGCCCTTAACCTATGTTCCTCTTTCAAAGTGAGAGTCCAAGTTTCACAACCATCATTAAAAGGTTAAGTGTTGTTATTATTATTATTATTATTATTATTATTATTATCTCGATCCTTTTTCAGCAGATGTACGAACAATACGGTTAGATCTTCAATTTAAACTCACAGATTTACAGTGTTTTTTTTATTAGGTTATTTTACGACGCTTTATCAACAGCTTAGGTTATTTAGCGTCTGAATGAGATAAAGGTGATAATGTCGGCGAAATGAGTCCGGAGTTCAGCACCGATAGTTACCCAGCATTTGCTCGTAATGGTTGAGGGAAAACCCCGGAAAAGCCTCAACCACGTAACTTGTCCCGACCGGGAATCGAACCCGGACCACCTGGTTTCGCGTCCAGACGTGCTAACCGTTACTCCACAGGTGTGGACTATTTACAGTCTTTCCTCATATGCATTGTAATCAGCTGATTCAGTATACAATGGATGATGATTATGATTTTATTGAATTTATTGAGTTGTATAATGAAAATAAAAATGTGTTTCGGCAAAACAAAAGATATATCAGAGATACGGGAAACTCTTTAGAGTTATAAAATGACCAACAATTTAAGAGGATATACGGTTTCAACAAAACATTGTTGTGGATATTCTGGTATCTCTCATTGAAAATCACAATACAACCATCAGAGGCCTACCGATTTCACTACTATTGTAAATACTGGTTGCTTTGAGATTTTATGCTACAGCATCATTTCAGGTTGGTTTATGTAATAATACAGCAATAACTGATAATAATGTAATAATAACATATTTGTGGCAACATATAAAGCTATTCTGGTTTTGTTATTATTTTGCAGTTGGTTTGTGCAGATTTATATATATATATATATATATATATATATATATATATAAATATATAAATAATAACTAGTTCTCTTAGTTCACTTCTTTTTTCTCCCGTAAAATGTTTTCTCCACAATTTGAATAATTTTGAGCTCTATAGTATTTACTTCTGCATTTGTCTACGATAATAACACAGTCTAGTATATACAGTCACGAAACTCAATACGTAGGAAATATGAATCCAAAGATAGTTGCTAACCACTAGGATCGCTACTATCACCTCATCACATACAATGTGAAACTACCGGCCCAGTCTTTTGTTCCTAGTACCCTCATCAACTCAAGCTTCGTGACTGTATATACTAGATTGTGATAATAATACCGATTTAACAATTTGAAGGTGCTGGAAAACAATTGAATGTGTGAAAGCACACATGTCTAGCGATGTTGCCATATTTCTTTCGATATCAAGGGAATGCTCAATGCATATGAAAGAGTAGAGTCTCTACAATACGATCTAAAATAAGTGGTAAGGAAACGCTCATTACTTAAGTGTTTCCTCATTTTATAAGTGACGACTATGAATTCGACCCTAAGTTATCCAAGACAACACAGATCACATTGAATGCGAACTAGTTTCCATGCCCTACACCTAGACTTCCTCCACTTCCACGCAGAACCAAAACCGAGTCAGTTCATAATCTGGTGGACTATCAAGGAGAGTTTCAATTTTGTAGTTATGAAATCCCATATGATGAAAATATTGAGAAATACTTAATACATATTGGCCAATACTGTACCACAAGAAAAAGAGTTGTACCAACTTTACGGCACTTTAATACGAGTGTATGAAACAAAAGAGCTCTTTATTCACCTTAGCGGTTGACGTCCGGTAAGCAATGTGCCTTGGAGGATGAGCGGCTTATGGCACAAACATACATCATGTTAGCACAGTCTACTATATACAGTCACGAAGCTTGAGTTTTGAGGGTGCTAGAAACAATAGACTGTGACGGTTCTATTTTGCATTGCCTGTAATGAGGCGATATTAGCGATCCTAGTGGTGAGCAACTATCTAATGTTTGCATATTTACTACGTATTGAGCTTCGCGACTGTATATACTAGACTGTGATGTTAGCATCTACCGATGCGAAACAGGAATAAGCGGTTATTTATTGTGTTAATTATGCAACATATTACAATAAAATTGAATAATTATTCTCGATTCACGTATTCAAAAAGTTGAACATTTCGAATATTGATTTTATTATCTGTAAATCACTTTCTGGGAGCAAATATTCATGAAGCAACATTCGTATATGTCACAAATTGTAATTTGTTTTAATTAATCGGTATTTTTATGTAGTGTAATATGAGGTTTATACAGGGACATCATTTTATTTTACTAACATTTTTAATATTAACCTGTCTATACCTTTAGAGAACCGGAAACACCGCTTGCTCCCCCCTCCAAGACTGGAGTTCGATGATACTGGCGTAAAACACAAATCACTCTACTAGGTATAGGAAGGAAGAAAAGTAGTTCATCCATTTACGTAAACTAGGAAATATCGCAATTTTGAGTTTGATAATTTTCATTAGGTTTTTCTTTAATCAAAGTACAGTACTGTATTAAGAATAAGTATTTTTACTTACGAAGTGAGTTATCCATGTGAAAGTATTCATTATGCAGTGTATATTATACTGTCTACAGCACATTAACGTACAATATAGAGAAAGAAGTTAAATTGAAAAATAATCATAATATGAATATTTAAACACAATTTTGAAAATGGTGGCCGTTCATTTCGATACAGGCTTCAGTTCTTTTGTGCATATTATCGCACTATAGACTATTGCATCTAATTCCAATTGCCAGTTTCGTCCTTCGTACTAGTAACTCATGTTGAAATAATTCTGTACCTACTCTATGTACTGTAAGTTCAGTCTTCACTTCTGTCCGATCCGAAAAGATAAAATTACTCAGACATACTTTCTACTGTGCGTCCAAGTGGTTATGTAGCAGGGTCGTAGAAAGGGGGAAAATCACGTGACAGTTAATTACTTAACGAGGCTCTTTTATTTGAGTTATTTTAAACAGTTGTATAATATTACGTAGACGTCCAATTTCTAACAGAAATTAATGTTTTCAGAAAAGAGCTAAGACAGCCCAGCTACTAGACTTTACAGAGGGGGAACAGAAGCAGGTGGGGGAAATCGGGATGCGACGTAGGCAAACGGACAGTACCTGTGCGAAAATATGATTCAATATTGAAAGCTCTTTCGTCACTGGAAAACGCGAACATATTTCTGGAACGTACTATACTCAGTAACTCAGTACTGCTTACTATCTGCGGTCTTGGTTCTGTGTGGAGTTGGAACTTCCTTAGTAGAAGGGGTGGGAGTGAATTACATTCAAAAACTCAGGTAAAATAAAAACTGAAGTAAAAATAAAATGATGTCCCTGTACAAGGTGATTAATAAGTACCCGTACAAACTTTGTGAGTGCAATGTAGAGGTAAAACTAAGACTAAAATGTTCTACACAACTTTTCCCGCAAATCCTTACTTTCAGAGTTATGATGCATAATGTCCTACCTTGCTAGGTATAAAAAACATGGACCAGTAAAGCCTTCGGATGTGTCACGTTCGCCTACATAGCGACTGCGGTAGATGTTTGTTGTTAGTACACCCCACTACAGTTGTTTGCGACCTGATAGGACTTTGATATTAGAGGAGAAAAATTCACTCCGGCGCCGGGGATCGAATCCGGGTCCTGGGCTTCTACGTACCAAGCGCTCTAACCATTGAGCTACGCCGAAGTTCAATCCACAGCGCTGGATCGAATCCCTCTCCTCCAGTGCTTTTTCCCTTTGTTGGCTGACTCCAAGTTCGACATGTATGTTGACATTTATATTAAGTCAACTGCACTTTCTCCAAATTATGAAATTTGGGATTAAGTATGTTTCTGGGCAAAATTTTGTAGGGAATGTAATAAACTGCTCGTTTGGAATCAAATTGAAAATTACAGCCTTAACTTCAGTAGTAAAATCACAGTGTGGAGTCTAACTGCACTAGTTTTTCGTCTTTTCTGACAAATCGGATTTTTTTTATTAAGTGCAGTTTGATGATGATTATTTTCTTTAGTTCTTGGACAATGTTAAGCAAAGTGTGACTTTGATGCGGATAGCTATTTGATGTGAATTTTGCAGAATTAATTATATCTAACTACAAAATTCGTATAATTTATAAATGTGACCAGAGATCTCATTGCTTTGGATCATGAAGTATTCGTCAGAAATGGTGGAAAATAAAATGTGTCTTACTACGTATTTATCCATATAATACATTATTTAATATGTAAGGATCTCTTTTCAACGATGGTTCAATAAGATACAGTATATACAGAAACATAATTGATTACATTATAAATACCGGTAACTGGATTCATACGAAAAACGTAAATCGTGTAATGGAAAAGCAAGTGTCATTAAGTATAAATAACGGCAAAAAATCTATTTACCTATCTATCCTACATATTTTACGTAAATTATGTGTAATTTATGCTGCGTAGGAAAAGTAATTTTTACACGATTTTCTACGCGGCGTAATAAATTATTTTCATCGAAGTAAATTAATAAGTTACATTATTCTTCTATTCTTTCGTTTCCAACTCTTATCCTTTAACAATCGTGGGTTGTTACCATTGTAAGCAGTCGTGTTCTGTGTTTGTAGAGACTTTTTAGTAAGAAGATGTCCTTCAAACAGGTTACTAGCCTGGAGGAAGTAAGTCCAATGGTGGGGTTGCCACCTATAGAAAAATTATTGAATATTTTAGCACATGATGGTATTCCAAATCAATTAATAACAGCTATTTAAAATACTTATAATAATAATTATATACAGGTTAGGATTGAAAACAAATATTCAGAATGGAAACGAATAAATCAAGGAGTGAGTCAGGGTTGTAGTTTATCTCCTCTATTATTTATAATATACATGAATCACATTATTAAGGAATGGAGATTGAAACCACATGGAAGTATACCCGATAAGTCGTTTGTCCCAAATAGATACCTTATTATTTGCTGATGATATTGTGTTTATGGCAACTTCAGAAGATAATTTACAACGTTTGGTTTACAACTTTAATCAAATGGCAGAACGTTTCAATATGGAAATTTCAACTGACAAATCTAAAGTGATGGCTTTTTTAGGAAAGGAACCAGTCCGTAGCAAAATTTGCATAAATAATACGATCATCGAACAGGTTAAAAATTTTAGTTATCTCGGTTACCAAATTTCATATGAATAAGAAAAAGATTTGAATGAGAAAATTATTAAATTCAACAGAGCAATGGGGATAATTAATGAGATATTCAAACCAACCTTAGTACAAAAACACACGCGCACCAGAATTTATAAAACATTGGCCAGACCTATACTCTGTTTTGGTAGTGAAGCTTGGACGATTCGTAATATTGATCACAAAGATTAACGGCGGCAGAAATGAGATTTATGCGTCGTACAGCGGGATACACGAGAATGGATCACATTAGAAATTTTGACATTATGAAAGAACTGCAGATTGAACCGATTACGGAATACCTGTAGAAATGCAGACAAAACCGGAGATCACGTGTCATCAGAATGCTTCGTTCTAGAATTCCACGCCAAATTTTAAATTACCATCCTGTGGGCAAGAGATCCTTGGGCAGACCGTTCAAGCGTTGGCAAGAGACCGTAACGGGCCACTAGGCCCAATACATGCAAGGATGTTGATGATGATGAATGACATTATTCTTCTATGTGCTTGAAGAAGTTGTTGCTGTGTTTTTTATTGAGTCACAAAATGTGCATTTTGCGCAGTTTTTATTTTCACGTTTTGTGTTAGTAAAACTAAGTTTGTCATATTTACTATGCAAAGGTCTTCCTGCGTACGAAATATCGACTTGAAATTTTTATTTATAATACGGGATTTTACTCACTTCAAAATCGTTTATTATAAACTCTCAATGAATGGTTGGAACTATGCTGAGAACTGAAGTTAATTATGTAATTTCATCCTTTTAAATACTTCTACACTATGAAATCACAATGTTATCACGAATTATCTGGAAGTGTGCAATAAAAGTGAAATGTGCCGCCTCTGGAAAAGTGTCCACAGATAGTTATCAACAGTACAACAAATTTTATTTTTTTATTTTATTTTTTTTTAGATTGTCCTCTATGAACAGGACTTCTTCGGTTAACGCAGTGGTCATCAGCACTCGCTGAAATGTGCAATGGGTACGCGGTGCCGTCCCGTGTGCACTGTCGTGCAGCAGGGAGAGATAGAGAGCATACCTGCTAGCAGCTACGAGAGCACTATAGTGCACTGCATTTTCCACGGGTAAGAGAGGCTAGCCCCAGCGTGCTCTGCGCTGACGACCCCTGGGTTAGCGGATAAATAAAAATAACGAAGTCGACATTAAGCACAAAGACACTATCCATTATAGCCTGATTCACACGGGGATAGTTTACAGGAGTCCAGTGCTTGAAGTCTGTAAACTTGACGCCACATTTGCGATCACACGGAGACACTAAACTAGAAACAATGTTCCACATGTAAAAAAAAATTCGCTGAATGTCGTATGCTTAAAGGTATACGGTTTAAATTTTTTTTTACTCTTTTGCGAAACACTTCTACATTAATATTTTGGACACCTTGTTCCTCAAGTTTCTGAAATAATTGCCTCTTATTTAATTTTAATTCATATTTTTAATGGAGTTTTCTCATATGTCATATATTCCACGGAAGTTCGTACATCTCATGGATTTCTAAAAATAGAGCCTATATATTTATTTTTATTTCTTTATTATGACTTACGGGAAAGTAGGTACACAGGCTAGATGCCCATCAAAGCACCTTCTTCACATAAACTTAATTTATAATTATTGATAATGATTCACATGGACAGCAGTTATAAAATAGGTACTAATATATGCAACTCATTAGCAATAGAAATAAAAAAAAATGGAAACATGAAAGAGATGATGTTTATTATGATTCAAAAATCAGAAATTTAATAAATCGATACCGATAATAAATTGCAGGGCCAAAACAAGGAAAAAGTTTTGATATTTGTCTCAATCTAGATATTAAATACCAAATTTCTTCTATACAGGGTGTTAAAAAATAACGTTTACAACGTTTCAGGGATGATGGAGGTAAAAACAAACATCTTTTGTAAGTGACAAAACTTTTACAGATGCGCCATTTATTGTGTACGCAAGTGTTAGTGTAATCCATAAGGAACGAGACCGATTGTCGTTTTAGAGGTGGTGTTTAAACTGCCGTCCATTGAAGGCATTGCACAACTGGTACCTTCGTATTATGGACTCTCTGCAATGCTCAAAAAGACTAACATTGTCTCGAATAACATATGGAGCTTGAACAACGTGAGCATCTAAGTCTTCTTCCGTATCGATCGGTGTCTCATACACAAGACGTTTAATGTCTCCCCACAAAAAGAAATCCAGTAGGTTAGGTCCGGTGATCGAGGTGGCCACGGTACCGGCCCACCCCTGCCAATCCAACAATCGGGGAATGTAGCATTTAGATGATTCCTGACACGACGATCAAAGTGTGGAGGGGCACCGTCATGCTGAAACCATATTCGTTCTCTGATGTTCAATGAGATATTCTCTAAAAGTTCTGGTAGAACGTCGCGTAGAAAAACAAAATAATTATCACCACGGAGAGTGTTAGGGATCCTTTTAACTTGTTGCAGGCACAGCAGTATAAACAGAACTAACAGTGTGTGTTGTGACAGAAGTCAAGCCATCTACCCTTCAGGCCATCTTGCGGCAAAACGGCGCATCTTCTAAAGTTTTGTTACTTAAAAAAGATGTTTGTTTTTACCTCCTCTTTAATTCCTGAAGCGTTGTAAACGTTATTTTTAACACCCTGTATATATTTGGAGGGATATAAAATGGAATTAGTTTGAATATTTCAACGGAATCAGTGTTATGTTTGTTCAAATTTTTCTGATAAATATTATCAAGTAAGTCGTTCTTGTGTCATTGAACGTATGGGAACCAAAACTTCATCTCAATAATCTAGTTAGAAACTGGAATGGACAAGGTATTTTGAATATCTTATAATATAGGAACCTAAGGAATTTATTCTGTATCAACTCGATACAATGAACGTTGCTTTTGCAACGAGGATTCCAAATAATTATAGTAGCATATACCACTTGCTTTTAACCAGGTGTAGACCTAACCTAAAAAAAAAGGTGGTTGCTTCAATAATTTCGAATTACAAATCCAAGTGATTTGTAAGCAGAATTAGTGATTCTTAAAATGTGGGATGTGAAAGTTAAATTAACCTCAAATTCGATACCTAAATTAATTAACTATTAATTTAAACAAAACATGCACGCACAATATCCACAATATCTGCTTGCAAGTTGATACAAGTTAGCGTTCACACGAGGGAAGTGGTGGAGTCAGGTTGATCACGTGACGGGAAAGTGGACACACAAGTTGACCAGTCGTCAACTCAAATTCTGCTTGACCGCTAAGTCACAACTTGACTGCCTCGACTATATCACACGGGGAAAATCGAGTTGCTTCAAGCATTTGACTCCTGTCAACTATCCCTGTGTGAATTGGCCTTATGACAATGATATAAGGAGTTCGGTAAAAAAATAAAATACACAATATGTCCGTGGGAATCTTAGAAAACAAAGATAAAATGAACATGTAAAAACAGTCAGTAGCCTTAGATGACTAGTAAACTCCAGGATCTGTGTCGGCGTGGCGAGTAGCTAAGCAACACGTAGAAAATCTGTTGATGTCGGCGTATCGTTTCAAAGAAGAAACGAATTAGCGCAAGTAATTCATGCTAGTGGCCTGGAAACTCCAGTCACAATTTAACAATTTATTTAATGTATTACAGCAAGTTTTCAATGTATTACTTTTTTACATACTTATGGTATAAATTACGCATTTTACATTTATATTACGCTTCGTGTAGAAATTGATTTTTTACGCGTAATTTCCCGATCCTGCCCCTTGTGTTGGGCGAATATACAGAAGGTAAAGTGTATAAGTGCCATTATTTTAACTGCTGATCATTCATGTCATAAGGAAGAAAAAATATCCTTACAATTTTTTTCTAATTGCAATATTTAACTAATTATTAAAGTTTACAGTATTAGACGTTTCACAACGTTGCTGGATGGGGAAGAGGGAGTTTACGTACAGCTCAAGCGGGTACAGACATACCGGTACAAAACAGATGCTCTGTTCTAATGCAGGAGCGGACAATGACAATACCACAGTCTAGCATATATAGTCACGAAGCTTGAGTTGTGAGGGTGTTAGGAACAATAGACTGTGCAGATACTATTTCGCATTGTCTGTTTTTTTTTTTTTGTATTTTAGTAGGCTATTTTACGACGTTTTATCAACAGCTTAGGTTATTTAGCGTCTGAATGAGATGAGGGTGATAATGCTGGTGAAATGAGTCCGGGGTACAACACCGAAAGTTACCCAGCATTTGCTCATATTGGGTTCAGGGAAAACACCGGAAAAACCTCAACCAGGTAACTAGCCCCGACGAGGAATCGAACCCGGGCCACCTGGTTTCGCGGCTAGACGCGCTAACCGTTACTCCACAGGTGTGGACGCATTGTCTGTACTGAGGCGATATTAGCGATCCTAGTGGTTAGCAGCTATCTATAGATGCATATTTAGTACGTATTGAGCTTCGTGACTGTATATACTAGACTGCGACAATACTGTTGTTTACATAAAACGAGGAGTAAATGCAAACTTTCAATCTCATTAATAGAACATTGTAGTAAATTTCCATTTTATGTAAAAATATTGCTCCATTTTTATTGTACCCATACGTCTAAAGAATAAACAAAATGGTTTACTGCAAAAAATCATACGAACTTTTTTTTTTTTTTTTTTTGCTAATGCACCATTTTAATCTATCCCGCTTCCGTAGAGCATGTCATTTTAAAACAAATTTCTGGTTGTGTAATTTTCGAAACGGGGTCAGAGACTTCTAGACCTAATCGTTGAGAAACTGTTACAAAAGTTCACCGATTAGGTAACCTTCTTTGAGGAAAACGTTGACGGTACATCCTTCTTGCCTCATTTGAATTACGACGATTTTCTCCATAAATTAATAACATATGATATTCCTAAACTGTGAATAACATTGTAAGTTGTTTATCGAATACCCTGTACTGAACTGCCATCCGCTCGGCAGTATACCTATGGACAGGGAGAACTCAGCTGACATGTACGTACGTCTGTGCAGAGTACTGCCTGCTGAACGTGTTTTCAAGTCTCTTACACCAAAATAGTATGCATGCATTATTATTTAATTTCACGGAAACGTAATAGAACACACAAATATGTATTTAAACTAATATTAATTCTTTGCTAGATATACCTATTGATGTAATTGTTTTCGTAATTTTACTAACGTTATAACCAGTATAATGCAAATAAAATAAGAAAAGAGATATATTTTTTTTTTCTGGGAAAACTATCAAGTTTTGTCCCTTTGTTGTATGGACATTTTTTGATCCTGTAGACCATCCCCGACGATTTGAAAAGGATGGCACTTATACCTCTTACACCCTGTAAACATTACGCGCAATAACTTTACTTACTGAAGAGGGACTTAAGTAGGTCGATACATTTAATATTCTCGACTTACTTAGTTACTGGCGTTTAAGGAACCCGGAGGTTCATTGCCGCCCTCACATAAGCCCGTCATTGGTCCCTATCCTGAGCAAGATTAATCCATTCTCTATCATCATAACCCACCTCCCTCAAATCCATTTTAATATTATCTTCCCATCTACGTCTCGGCCTCCCCAAAGCTCTTTTTCCCTCCGGCCTCCCAACTACCACTCTATATGCATTTCTGGATTCGCCCATACGTGCTACATGCCCTGCCCATCTCAAACGTCTGGATTTAATGTTCCTAATTATCTCAGGTGAAGAATACAATGTGTACAGTTGTGTTGTGTAACTTTCTCCATTCTCCTGTAACTTAATCCCTCTTAGCCCCAAATATTTTCCTAAGCACCTTATTCTCAAACACCCTTAACCTATGTTCCTCTCTCAGAGTGAGCGTCCAAGTTTCACAACCATACAGAACAACCGGTAATATAACTGTTTTATAAATTCTAACTTTCAGATTTTTGGACAGGATGATAAGAGCTTCTCAACTGAATAATAACAGGTATTTCCCTATTTATTCTGTGTTTAATTTCCTCCCGAGTATCATTTATATTTGTTACTGTTGCTCCAAGTTATTTGAACTTCTCCACCTCTTCAAAAGATAAATTTCCAATTTTTATATTTCCATTTCGTACAATATTCTGGTCACAAGACAATCATATACTTTGTCTTTTCGGGATTTACTTCCAAACCTATCTCTTTACTTGCTTCCAGTAAAATTCCCGTGTTTTCCCTAATCGTTTGTGGATTTTCTCCTAACATATTCACGTCATCCGCATAGACAAGCAGCTGATGTAACCCGTTCAATTCCAAACCCTCTTTGTTATCCTGGACTTTCTTAATGACATACTCTAGAGCAAAGTTAAAAAGTAAAGGTGATAGTGCATCTCCTTGCTTTAGCCCACAGTGAATTGGGAACACATCTGACAGAAACTGACCTATACGAACTCTGCTATACGTTTCACTGAGACACATTATTCTCTACTACTGTTATTAATATATCGCAGTACAAGAAAAATAAATAAATCTGCCCCGTCCTAATATGCACTTACATAAGAGCTCTGTTTTCGATTAAGTAGAATTTGGCGAAGAATATAATATAATATGCTTAAGAACAAAAGCATTCGTTTCGATGTTATCTTAAACAAATTATTATTATTTTTATGGTGAAATAACGTTTGGTTCTCATAAAATAAACAACAAATTAACATATTGCAATTTATCTCGACACTACTGCGTTAATACGTCGAGAAACACTTATGAATTAAATGATTTATTTTAATTAGCAATTTTAAATGTTTCTTCAAATTTGACACAGTTTAAAACTGGCAGCAACGTTTATTTACATTCCACCTAAATTAAAAGCAGGGGACTCTACTTTAAGTGAATTAAGCCCTTGTAGTTCTGAACTTCTCATATAAAACAAATGTAGCCTACCTTGTCGCTGCCCCTTTTCTTGGAGTTCCACTGAAGACGGGCAATCCGGCTGGACAGACTGTCACATGGAGTGTACCCGACAGCAATCGCACACATCAAGTCCACCGCAGTTTGGGACTGTGCTTCCTGCAAGGTGATGCAACATCACATCAGAATAATGCTTTCAAAAATAGATGCAGCCAACGTATCCCAGGAATGGCAAGTTTAAATAGATATTGTTAGCTACTGCGTATTTACATTTATGACATCTCCGAACATATCACTCATTCCTTATAGGATCTCCGTCTCATTCTGCCACATACAAAAATTCAGGCGTCAGTGACAGCTATAGAAATTTCCATTGTGTATTTGCTCGATAGAAAGTTCGCCATAAAAATCACATGAAGTTTGACTTGTAAGATGATATCAATCAATCAATCAATCAATCAATCAATCAATCAATCAATCAATCAATCAATCAATCAATCAATCAATCAATCAATCAATCCGTTTATTAATGTCATGAGCAACAGTTTGTTGCAATAGACATAAACTATATTAAATTACAAGAGATATAAAATAATATTTGACATAAATATAAAAACAGATGAATACAACAATACAAATTAAATACAATACTGGTAATAATAATAATAATAATAATAATAATAATAATAATAATAATAATAATAATATGCGTTACAAGAGCGGTATGTTGAAGTTTTCATGTTCGAGGAAAAGTTTGAAAAAGCGAAACGTAGTTGAGCTTTTTTAATTTCCGAGAATTGAAAGAAAACATACCGCTCGTGTATCGTACATTATTTTGTGCGAAGATCGTTTATTACATACCTGAAAGAGGAATTTCTAATTAGTTGCGATGAAATCTCCATCTTGGTTTCTGTTCAATGACGGCAAATTTGCAAAACAAAAATATCATCTTCAACGTTGTTGCTTTAAAATATTTTCTGTGTTTACTATACTCCAGTAGGCCGTGATATACGTCTGTCTTTTTTTTCTCCCAGTCTATAAATGCGAACTTAAAACAAACGGTAAGGTTATGTAATGAATCTAGAATCTTGTTGATTTTTTCACGGCTTCCTTAATGTTACTTGCATCGCGAATGCAGTAACTTTAGTGGAGTTGTAGAGTTTACTTAATCTTTGCAAATATTTAAAAACAATAATTAACAGTGCAATTTAGGTGAAATTGCAGTAGTTAAGTTTCCAATTTATAATTATTACTATATTGAACGTCTCTAAAAATAATATGTTAAAAGCCTAAAGCATTAAAATCAATATGTCACTTAAGCGGTAAGAAGAGGGAAATTGTTATGTGTGTTAGGTTGGGAATATTGAATGTGGAATTTTAGACTTTCCGCGGATTGGTTTTGTGCGGAAACCAAGCAAATACACACGATCTCGCACAAAATAATAATCGTAATAATAAAGAGCAATGCAGCTTATAAATTTAGAATACATTTACGGTGGAGTCAAGAAATTCACTAATACTATAGAATGGATGGTTGATTAACCAGTTATACAAAACAGATTTAAATTGTGTATAACTTGCATCATATGCCTTTTGTGGTAACTTATTAAACAATGTTATAGCAATAGAATTGAACCATTTTTTGGACTTATTTGATCTAACTCTAGGTTCTGAAAGACAATAATTGTACCTTGTGTTATAGTGGTGAGCTTCTGTTTTAGGGTGATAAGTACAGTATTAAGGTTTTTCTTAATTTTCATTAGACATTGGAATATATATAAATTTATAACAGTTAAAATTTTTTCTTAATAAATAGTGATCTACAGTGAGCGTCTTATGCAGAACTTGTTAAAATGCGTATGGCTTTTTTTTTGTATAATTAGAATCTTGGATATGCTACTACCATTTCCACAAATATAAATACCATAAGATAATATGCTATTGAAGAAGGCGTAATAAGAATTTATGAGATAGAAGTTTGGTATTAAAGGTTTTAAATGTCTTAATAAGCAAATTACTCTTGATAACCTAGTACTTACATACAGTGCCATGGTTTAGTTGCGTTACTTTCTGTACAGGTACTGTATAAAGGATTGTACATGCTGGAAGAATGACGGAATGACAGAGGAAACGGGAGGATTGCGAGGAAACGTTCTTATTCACCGTAAATTTCATTATAACTTGAATTTCAATCCAAGCCTCTAGCACAGACGGCCGATTTCCCTGTTATTCGGCTCAAAATCTGCCACGTTAATATTTTCGAATATTTTTATACTCCGTTCTGTCCATAAAAATATTATAAAATTAGACTGCAGTAACTTGATGACTAATGAACGTACAGCCTATTTATATTCTGTTAGATAAAAAAAATTCGCAATAGATAAGAGTTTTCTTACAAGTTTTCACATAATATGTACAGTTAATTTGTTTTTCGGACAATGTCCAATCGATAACCGATTTATATTCAGATACTTCTTTTAAGAATGTGGCTATAGAAGCTATGATTCCTTTACTGAAGTCCCAAAGATACTTCACATTGGGTTCTTAATTTTGGAGAGTTTTTTTATGACAATTTCTCTGGAGAACGTTTACTCGAGATGATCCAATGAACTTATCAGATTTGACACCCCTAGACTTCTTCATTTGAGTCTAAGTGACTTTTATGATTTACAGTAGACCCGTTAAGTAAGAAATAATTATACAATATAAATAATAAATAGTTATATATTGGAAATGAAATTATTGAACAAGGTAATCAAGTTAATTGCTTGACTTATTCGGAATACTAGATCTCGTACAATGAAAATAAAGATGTTGATACAAAGATTAATAACTTTAGTCAATTTTGTGGAACATTAAGACGAACATTTTTAAAAAGGTAAGAGGAGAGATAATTTTAAGTTTTGTCAAATAATGGTCATTCTACTACTTCTTATATTATATGGTTCTGAAAATTGGACACTCACAAAAAGTCAAATAATAAGAACAGAAGCTTCAGAGTTGTGTTCTTGAGAGCAGTGGATGGGTATACTTTTTAAATAAAAAAATAAGTGACAGTACATGTAAAGATCCGGGAGCCAATATTGCAGAAAAAAAAGTAACAAAACCAAACGGAATGAACATATCCTACGTGTGGAAGACAGCAGACCACAAAAAGCTATGCATCAGTATACCCCAAACGGATACAAGAACTAGAGATGAACAACGATCGAGAATGCGAGAATAAAGGCTGGTTCACAATAAACCGGGAATGGAAACGACAACGAGAACGGAAACGGAAATAAGGTATTTAATAAATGTTTTTAAATGTGAGCAGTCACATTGTTAATTGTGAATGCTCACATTTAAATACATTTACTTTAACAACATTTCCGTTCACATTCTCGTTTTCGTTCCCGGTTTATTGTGAACTAGCCTTAAGAGCGCCCGCAAAGCCGAAGACCCGCACGACGTGTGAGTGTTCCGAGACTCGATATTGATCACTCCCGAAGTCCCGAAGGTCAATCAGCCTTGAATCGTCACAGTTGTTTATACCTGATTGAACTTTTATCTACTTTGGTAACTGTTATATATATATAAAGAATCAAGTAGCCTATTAGAAAAATCTCTACCTTTCAGTGTATAATAATCCGTTCCCCAGTCTTTATTTAATTACTAAGCCCTTATTAAAAGGCTAGGAATTTTCTTTTCATATGTTTGAGATCAAGTGTGCAATCCCAAGTAAAAAGATATTAACGTTATGTTTTATGTTTCTTAGAAATGCAAATTTATTTGAGAATTGTTTTTTTATATTTATATAAACATAGGTAATATCATATAATAGAACCAGAACATTTTGATAACTAAGATACTGTTCTGTTTTGTCTTTTTATCTAATTTAAACATTTATAATGTTATTTATTTCAATTATGTTATTCAAAGTTAAGAAATATTTCCACGCCTACCAAATGCTATTTCGAGAATAATGAGCGAGACTCGAAGCACACGAGAATGACGAGACGAGACTCGAAAAACAAATGAAACGAACATGGCGAGCGAGAGCGGCAGTTAGTTTTGTTCATCTCTAATAGGAACGTCGGATGCCCGAGATTGAGATGAAGAGATTAGTAAAACTATTACAATTTGGAGGCGGAATGGGGCAAAAGTGGCTCAATCTTTGAAGATGAAGATGATGATTATGATGATAATGATGATGAAACATACAGCATAATAATAATAATAATAATAATAATAATAATAATAATAATAATAACAATAATCCTGCATACATCTTATGAGTGACATGAGTACGATACTTTTCATATTGGTTAATATAATAATAAATGTTAGGAGAACAAATAATCAATTTAAGATTTTGAATTTTAATTTCAGTTTAAGAATTATAGGAGTTGGCTAAAATTAAACGTCTAAAGCCCCTTATTCAGTATACATAATTTTCATTTCGTCGAACACTCGCACATGTTATGAGAGTTTTCACGTGGCGTTTACCCGAAGTATATATATTTTTTTCTTGGGGTAAATAAACATAAGGTAGTGGAATCCTCATAAATTGGATATATCACCAAGCTTCGGCCTAGAGACACAGAGTAACCAGTATGAGGTTTAGAGTACGCGGAATCCAAATGACGTCATGATCCGTGTGGAAGGGTGACTGCAACAGCGCAGGTGGGTCCGTAATGTGCATTACCGTTGTGTGTATTGCTGCTTGGCTGCGGTACGTGTAACAGGCTTCGGCGTAGGGACACCTGATTGAAGGTTACAACTCATGTTAATGCTTTTGTGCGAGATCGTGCGTATTTGCTTGGTTTCCGCACAAAACCAATCCGCGGAAAGTTTAAAATTCCACATTCAGTATTCCCATCCTAACACACATAACAATTTCCCTCTTCTTACCACTTAAGTGACATATTGATTTTACTGCTTTAGGCTTTTAACATATTATTTTTAGAGACGTTCAATATAGTAATAATTATAAATTGGAAACTTACCACTGCTATTTCACCTAAATTGCACTGTTAATTATTGTTTTTAAATATTTGCAAAAATTAAGTAAACCCTACAACTCCACTAAAGTTACTGCATTCGTGATGCAAGTAACATTAAGGAAGCCGTGAAAAAATCAACAAGATTCCAGACTCATCATAGACTGGGGGGGGGGGAAAGACAGACGTATATCACGGCCTGCTGGAGTATAGTAAACACAGAAAACATTTTAATGCAACAATGTTGAAGATAGATATTTTCGTTTTGCAAATTTGCAGTCATTGAACAGAAACCAAGATGGAGATTTCATTGCAACTAATTAGAAATTCCTCTTTCAGGTATGTAATAAACAATCTTCGCACAAAATAATGTACGATACACGAGCGGTATGTTTTCTTTCAATTCTCGGAAATTAAAAAAGCTCAACTACGTTTCGCTTTTTCAAACTTTTCCTCGAACATGAAATCTTCAACATACCGCTCTTGTAACGCATATTACTATTGTGTTGTACTGTGACGGACAGTTTACACGTTGGAACACAAAGTAACGGCGCGCTCCATCTCCCACTCTACTCGACCAACACAGCACTATCGTCCGTGCGTTCTGAACTTCATACGTTTCTATGCCCAGGACCGAAGCCTGGTTTATCGCCATATCAGAGCAATAAAAAACAACAAATTCATACCGAGGGGGGATCTGAAATCGTGACTAGGGTTTTTACGCAGCGTCCAAACAGTACGCTCACCTTTGTGCCATCCTATTAGATTTTATTTAGCTTTTGATAAGTAGTCACTAGCCAAATCTCTCCATGCTGATGTTTCAGTGGACACAGGAGTGAGAGGGGGTAGTGGAGTGTGCCATTTGGCAACCAGAAGCAGAGTGGGGAAGGGGCGGTTGTACCAGAAAGAAGTGAGACAGCTGATCAAAGACGGGCATTGTGAACACAGCCTGGACCTGAGACGAGGAAGAGAACTGCTGTGAAGGAAATACAGCACGAATTAATAAACTGCTCTGTTCTTTTGAGAGTTATATTGCAGCAGATAACAACAAATGTGTCGTTGGCATTTTACGTAAGAACACAGTAATCGAAACAATTGATATTGATGTTTTGTTTTATGCTAAAGCAAGATTTCAAAATATTATGTTTGTTTCACAACATTTTAGTACAAATTTTAGTTTTGGTGTTTATACAATTATTAAAAATTTTAGACACACAATAAAATACATACATAATACATAACATTTCTTCCAAAATACAAGCAGTTGAATACGTTTCTGTGTATTCGTTGTCTTATCGACAAACACAAGAAACTGACCAGTGCAGGCTGCCATCTGTGATTTAATACTAAAACAATTTGAATCTGCATCTCTGTATTTACGAACACGTTGACTCAATTGCACTCTTCTTACGATCTTCAAAGCCACACAAATTGTTAGAAGTCTTATGAAATAATAGCATGACGTGTAAGGGTACATACACGTTGGAGCGACGATAAACGATAAAAGAAGCAGCGATGCTATATCAGAGAGAATTAAAGCATGCATTGTCATTGAGGTGTGCATATTGGAGTAACGATAAAAGCGAAGATACACGATAAAAGTGAATAAAAAGAAAAAATTCATTTTCTTCGCTCTTGTCGTTGATATGATCACTGCTTAAGATAATATTAAACTGCATAATGACCGGTTGTTTTCAATATGTCCGAGTATTAATCGATTTATGATTATTTCGGCATACTAAATTGATTATCATGGATACTGACAAATTGATCAGTTGCGTATTTATTCCTCATACGTTATGTGATCACAAGAACCAATCACAACACAATGAATTTATACTAGTTTTGGGATGAAAAAGGGTTCAATTTTGTACATATTTAAGTTATATTAACCTTGAACATAGCAGCTGATATTTCCTATATATCTTCTTTCATTAAGTTGATGTATAAACTATCTACTACTGATAAATCAAAATATTCGCTAGTTCGTTGCTCCGATATTCTTTGATAATACCTAAGCGTCGCTAGGTCGTTTCTTTTTTCGTTTTTCGTTGCTCCAACGTATACGTACCCTAATGAACAATGGTAGAAATACGTGAATGAGTAAATTGAAATACTTCGATAAAATAATCCGAAAACCGATTTTTTATTCCAAGTCCCAGGATTTTCCAGAAATCGAATCTGAATCCATTTGGTGAGAAGTCGTTTGCTCATTGAGCTGCATAAGGGTACGCACACGTTGTAGCAACGATAAACGATAAAAGCGACGGTTTGATATTATCAAAGAATCAAGTGTTCATAACGGAGCAACGAGGACGCGGGAAGAGAACATTTTGATTTATCAGTAGAAGGTATTCTATGCATCCACTTAATGAAATAAGATATATAGAAAATATCAGCTGCTAAAGTCCAAGGTTAATATAACTTAAATACGTACAAAATTAAACCCGTTTCTCATCCCAAAGATAGTATAAATTCGTTGTGTTGTGATTGGTTCTTGTGATCACATAACATATGACGAATAAATACACAACTGATCAATTTGCCAATATCTACAATAATTAATTTAATACGCCGAAATAATAATAAATAGATTAATATTCGGATATATTGATAACCACCGTTATTATACAGATTAATATGATCTTAATCAGAGATCATATGAACGACAAGAGCGAAGAAAATGAAACTTTTCATTTTCGTCGCTTTTATCATTTATCTTCGCTTTTATCGTTACTCCAATATGAACACCTCAATGACAATACATGCTTCAATTCTAACTGATATATAGCATCGCTGCTTCTTTTATCGTTTATCGTCGCTCCAACGTGTACGTACCCTTAGAAGGAAGCCGATAGCCATTTTAGTCCGCTTTAATTAGGTTAGTCCACACCTGTGGAGTAACGGCTAGCGCGTCTGGCCGCGAAACCAGGTGGCCCGGGTTCGATTCCCGGTCGGGGAAAACTACCTGGTTGAGGTCTTTTCCGGGGTTTTCCCTCAACCCAATATGAGCAAATGCTGGGTAACTTTAGGTGCTGGACCCCGGACTCATTTCACCGGGATTATAACCTACATCTCATTCAGTCGCTAAATAACCAGAGATGTTAATAAAGCGTCGTAAAATAACCTATTAAAACAAAATAAAAAATTAGTTATAAAATATATAAATGCTTAAATAAATTATAGTGTACTGTATATAATAATTTTAGCATCAAGTGTTCTTATCTTAAGCGCTTTTTCCGAACAACGCAATAAAATCTTAAATTTAGACATTTATCTTCCCTTAACAATGCGCTATTTTCTTCTATCGCGGACGCTGTCAAATACTAAACGCTGTTCGAATATCTCTTAGTCTGGTTACTTGATTGACTTTTATACATTTGGCTGTGGCGCATACGCGGACCTCTCATGCAGTGCCACCATGATCCTTACGTGAACTTATTTTCGCGTTTACATTTCAGATCAAATCAAGAAGTTCCCTTGGTCCTGTGGTTACACATCTTGCATATACGAAAGTCAGGTTTGGTTAGTTTAGTTTTTATTAACCAAGTCCGCGCATGCGCAGACAGCCAAGAGGATCCTGTTTCGGGCCGCACGTATATACCCATAAGTCATGTTTGACGACGTCACATTAATTCGATATTCGATTGTTTTCATTTTGTCTCTGTCACTTTGACATTAGTTCTGGTGATGGAAGGAGCGTGTAGTTCTACGTCTCGTGATGATTGTATAAAGTTGTACTTACGTATTTGCGGATATCGAATATTTAGCAGAATTCGGTTCAAGAGAGATATCCAGATCATCGTGAACGCATGCATTATTTTTTCACGGAACTGGGGGAAATGTATTCACCTCTTTTTTTTTTTTACTTGGTTATTATTAACGACGCTGTATCGACTACAAGATTATTTACCGTCGAGGAACTGTTGATAGCGAGATGATATGTGGCGAGATGAGGCCGAAAATTTGCCATAGATTTACCTGACATTTGCCTTACGGTTGAGGAAAACCTCGGAAAAAACCAACCAGGTAATTAGCCCAAGCGGAAATCGAACCCGCGGTTAGACTACAGTAGCTTAAAAATGTTAAATTGATCGTTATTATAAATTGAAATGTAATTTTGAAGTTGAATAATTTCAAGGGAAAAATTGTTCCAGGGCCGGGTATCGATCCCAGGACCTCTGGTTGAACGTACCAGCGCTCTTTCAACCAGAGGTTCCGGGATCGATACCCGGCCTCGGAACAATTTTTCCCTTGAAATTATTCAAATCTGCTTTACAGGGAGTCTTACCTGAAAGACTAGATTTGCAATTTTGAAGTTGTCTATATTTAAAGTTTTTTCTTGTTTGTTTTTGTGAATTTTTTGTGTTTTGAATTTACTTGCGAAAATTGGGAGTTTTTAATTTTTTTTTTCCAACTTATTCCAAATTTTAACAATTTCCGCTCATTTTTTCTTAGTGTTTTCATTTTTCGGGCAAAAATGGAGGGTTTTTGGAGTGAATTTTTCTCGAAAGGACAGAAGCAGTTGTTGTGGATATTTATCATGTTTTAGGAGTTATTTTCAAGATTTTTATAGTTACATAATATACAATTATTTTAACTCACTTATTTTATATTTTGTAATAAAATGTGGCTACTAGAGAGCTTGTGTCAACTATTAAGAACAAATGCTGAATTATGAGGAACTTGTATTTGCCTGTAAATAATCATTTATTACCAAGAACAAGTATCTAACTATAAAGAAGTAACAGAAAAACATATGCATAAGGTGCTGGATCTGGATTAATTTGCATCTATCGGCAATGACAATATTTATTTTAATATGAAATAATATCACCACGATCATGCATCATCATATTACTCGATTATAAGCAAAGTACGTAAATATATTCTTACTTTAGCATGGTAACCTAATAGTACAGAAATACTGCACACTGTATTTACTGTCCGACCGGGTGGTTTTGTCGCATTTCGGTTTCCTCACCGTTTCTGTTGGCTCCTCTGTAAAGCTTGTGACAGCTGTTAGTCTTTTTCATGAAAATATTTTCTGTACGGAATTTGTAACCATCGTAATATTATACAACTGGTTAAAATAATTTAAAGAAAAGGATTCCGTTAAGTAACTGTCACGTCACGTGATTTGCCCGTTTCGACGACCTTGCGACGTAGCCCCTCGGTCGGACAGTGATGTACTGTTGTTGATGAAAAGCAAGATCTTGTTTTTTGTATTTAAAATAGTATAATTTCTCGTAAACCACTTTATACTTCATCTAAATTATTTAAGATTGCTTGTCTGTTTAATTGATCATTAATTTCGTGATTGTGACTTACCTCATTACTTAATAAAATTTGTGTAGTAGTATATTTTAAACGAATTCCACATTTATGTACATGTTTTAATAGTGCACCTCCACTCCACTTCTCGTTGTTTTTCTCGGTGAAACGGGCGTTGAGGGACTTCTTTCTTTATGAAATTCATTTCCATCTGCAATTACTGAACTCCAGCTTCTTTCACTTTTCATATGCTGTAGTGGTGCGTTGCATTTAACTGCTAACGAATAAGACAAGCGAAAAGCAGGCACTTGCACACCCAAAGACCTCAACATACAATTTTTTATACTCTCAATAAATGACTAACGATATCAGTGTTACCACACGCTATTTTATTTTTTGTTACGACACATATAGACCTAAGATTAAATTTCTCTCTTTCTTTCCCACAGTGCAGTTATTTGCCTGCAATTGGTAAGAAATTAATCTTTAGCGCTCATTGTCAGTCGTTATCCATCCGAATTCAGAAGATCCAGCAATATGATCTTATCGTTGGCTGTTATGACGAATCTACGACGGAGATAAAAGCTCAAAATGTATATCAATTTCTTCTATCTGTTTTGAGGCGTTTCACAGCTATGAAATGCATTTGTAAGGAGATTATTTACAGCGATTATAAAGTCCTAAACTACTGTCTTATCTATTGTTTTACATCATTCAATGCCACTCTCAGTTTGAAAGAATAAAATAGTAAGAAGTAGGAATTCGCTTTCATAACAGGCCCATTCTTGATCATTTGCGAAGAAAATACAAACTCTCCTTATAAACCAGTGATGTCAAAGCAAGCATATTTTTCTGACCTTAGCGTCGTGCGCGGGCATCTAGTGCTAGGTATGGAAGGAGGAAGAATTATGTATATGAATAAGCAGTCCGTTGGATAAAGAAAACTGTGGTGCACAAACTTCATGTCGTTATTTTTATATGGCTTCTTTCTGTTTTATTTATTGTCTGTAAAACAAAAGTACTAACACCAATTTCTTAATATTGCACTAGTCTTTTAAATGTTAATAACATAATAAAGAGTTAAGAAGAACTATTCACATATATTCCATAGTGGTACAATTATAATAATAATAATAATAATAATAATAATAATAATAATAATAATAATAATAATAATAATAATAATGATTTATTTTAGCTGGCAGAGTTAAGGCCGTAAGGCCTTCTCTTCCACTCAACCAGCAAAAAGTGTATATACATATGCATGAACTTACAAAGAATCCAACAATTTGATATAGATGAGAGTTACATGTATACAAAAGTTATTTACAAATTAAACAACAAAATACTATGAACTATTAATTAAACACTGAAATAAACTGTGTAGCAGAATTAAGCTAAAATACATAGAATGTTAATACTATACTAAGTGAATGAAACACATCATTCATAAATAAAGTGATATTCCAAAGAAAGAGATTGACTGTGACATGATAAGTTGGAGTTGTTATTGATGTGTCTTTACCCTTACAAAAGTAATCAATAAACTAATCAAAACAATATTATAGTACAAAGTAAAGTTAGCTAGGTATATGCTTTAACCTCAGTCTAGTATATACAGTCGCGAAGCTCAATACGTAGTAAATATGCAAACTTTAGATAGTTGCTCACCACTAAGATCGCTAATATCGCCTCATTACAGCCAATGCAAAATAGTACCGTCACAGTCTATTGTTTCTAGCACCCTCAAAACTCAAGCTTCGTGACTGTATAAGTAGACTGTGCTTTAACTGTAACTAATATTACATAACAAAACTCTTATCGCATTATACTTATAAGGTGATATTAGTGCGCAACTTCCTATCATCAGACTATTACATTATTTTCTCAAAATCTGCTGAAGCTACAAAGCTGACGTTTTTACAACACATGGGCACATAGCTTTTGTTTATGATGTAACAGTAGTTGCTTTGTTAAATCATTTCCTTACAAACATTTTCCATGCGAATATTTTAAAAATTTTCAATACAATATCCTCAATATTACGTATTTACTATATATTAGATTTGCGAAAATATTGTTTCAGTACCTGTAAGGCTACTAAATAAACATATATGAAAATTTCACTTTTCTGTAAAAAAAGTTTAGAAAATATTCATTTTGAATAAAAAAACAAACTTGTGAAAAATGAGCATTAAAATTAAAACTTACATTTTTATAATGTACTTATACTTCTCAGACAAATATAAAAATTAATATGGTTACAGATTTAATAAGTTCTCTTCTCATTATCCATTGAATCAGTGCTGGCCATCCCTCTATATAGCTCGACCAAGCGGCATATACCACCTCTTTCTTCTGTCTCTTTCCTTTCCGGTGTAAAGCGCTCAGGCTCTAAAGCGCGCGCTTGCGCCTATGGGCATCAGTTGACACGACTGTTATAAACCTTCGAAAGAATCTATCAATTTTGAATATAATTTTTGATAAATAACAAAAATAATATTAGAAACAGGAATCCTAATTGGTGAACAAATTGCTCTGTTACGAAATGTGTAAAAAAGTTTATTATTCATGCATAACTACGCTTTTCTTACTCAATAAACGGATATCTTGAAAATTCTTTAAATGTAATATGAAACATTATAGCAACAGAGGAGAATTTGAAGCGTTTGCTGCTCTAGTCCAGCGGTTATAAACCTATGGTACGCGTACCACTTGTACACCCAAAGACCTCAACACACAATTTTTATACTCTCGATAAATAACTAACGAAATCAGTGTTACCATACGCTATTTTATTTTTTGTTATACATATAGGCCTAAGATTAAATTTCTCTCTTTCTTTCCCACAGTTCGGTTGTTTATCCGCAGTTTGTAAGAAATTAATCTTTCGCGCTCAGTCGTTATCCACCCGAATTGCCATTATACATTTGGTTATTGGTACGGGTAATTCCTAAATTAAAAATAGTGGTACGTCATTGAAAACGGTTGAGAACCGCTGCTCTAGTCTATAAAGCGTTTACCGCACTTTTCCTTAAATAAACGTGAACGTATTCTGAATTGAACATTTTTTTAGATAAAACAATTTATAAATTAAACATTGATAATTCACAGATTCTTTGGTTTATCACCAAGTTTTGATTCTGATTTCAGACTTGCTAACGGTCTTTCACATTTTTTTATGAAACTGCATTTAAATACAGTGAATTTCATCAGACTGTTGTTGAAACAAGTAAAATTAACCTTAGTCTTTTTGATATACCGTAAAGGATCCAAACATCTTTACAAATGAACAATTAAGTTAGGTTGACCATATTTTGATTTCAGTAAACTGGGGCGTTGACTGTATATAAATATTAATATCCGGGCGATATTCAATATTCACTGGTCTTGGTTGCTAAGTTCAGCAATTCTACACAAGACAATTGATATGAAAAGTATATTAGTATTAAATTTTAAGTTCAAATTCATTAATTAATTGCAAGGAAACTTTTCCTTTTTGTTCCTTATTCAAATTTATTCCCAATAATTTTCGATTGTAGCGATATTTTACTACTTAATTAATTTATTATTTCCAGAACATGAATTTTACCAGGAATCGAAAAGTGTTGGGAATAAATTTGAATAAGGAACAAAAAAAATAAGTTTCCTTTCCAGGCAGGATTCGAACCACGAAAGTCTTAGTTACCAGTTTATAGTGCTCTGGAATGAACAAGACTCTGAAATCAGCTACAAGGGTCGGTCCAGTTTTTTTGCCACTACATTTAAGCAGGTTCTAGCAAGGAAAGTACTTGTAAACAAAACAGGTTTACTGTAAACTTTAAAAAATTTAAAGTAGCCTATTTTATGAATGACCTATATGTACTTTTTAACGTTTCTTTTGATTTTAGATTAAAACTGTTCTACCGACTTTCTATGGTGCACCCTGGGCAACAACTCTGTCGGTAAACTGGTCCACATAACCGGCCTCGTATGGATGAATGACGTCAGTCAAATGCCCGCCATTAGTAAAAAAAATTCAGATATGTCTAACTCTATCCCAAAATTCTTTGATCCATGATTAAATACACTCATTCTCGAGTAATTGCTTTCTTTTTACAAAAAAATGTAATTTTTCAATAAGTTTTCATAACATAAAAATTGTTATATAATCCACAGTTTGAAAGATAGATTAGGTTTAAAGTAAAAACCACAGTCTAGTATCTACAGTCACGAAGTTCAATACGTAGGGAATATTTATTTTATTTCCTTATTTATTTATTTTATTTTAAATCCACCACTAACAGCAGCAACTTTCCAATTACAGGTAGCTTACATGGATAAATATACAAAATACATAATAAGAAGAAAAAAACAAAAAAAAAACAACACAAACGAAAGAAAGAAAATAATACCGGTAATAGATGCTAGAATATAATATTGCAGTTAATATAGTGCCAAATGTCAATATAATAATGCAAAATTATTTAAAAACTAGAGTAAAAACCATAATAATATACTTCTTCATAATTTAAATATCTAAGAAAATACAAATCTTTTTAATATTGTATTACATTTTTCAACTGTTAAACTGAAATCCAATTGAGAATCACAGTTTAAAGACAGAGAGTTGTAAGTATTACACATAACAAACAACGGAGATTTCTTGAAGAAAACAGTTCTAGGAATTGGAATAACAAAAGATTACCTATGACGAAATTTTGTTCTTTTTACATTAAAGTGAAGGAATTTAAGAAAATCACAGTTATTCAATAAACCGTTAACAGTCTTATGGAGTAAAATTTGACTATTTATTAATCGTCGAGATTTTAAAGTTTTATAATTAAATTTAAAAAGTAACTGATTAAATGAAATTTGCTTTTCATAAGACGACACGTGATGTTTTTTTTTTAAATATAAATAACTTAAATATCTTTTCTGAATTCTTTCTATTTGTATCCATAGATAGTTGCTAACCACTAGGATCGCTACTATCGCCTCATCACATACAATGTGAAACAGTACCTGCAGTCTATTGTTTATTTATTTTTATTTTATTGGGTTATTTTACGACGCTTTATCAACATCTAGGTTATTTAGCGTCTGAATGAAATGAAGGTGATAATGCCGGTGAAATGAGTCCGGGGTCCAGCACCGAAAGTTACCCTGCATTTGCTCGTATTGGATTGAGGGAAAACCCCGGGAAAAACCTCAACCAGGTAACTTGCCCCGACCGGGATTCGAACCCGGGCCTCCTGGTTTCGCGACCAGACGCGCTGACCGTTACTCTACAGGTGTGGACAGTCTATTGTTCCTAGTACCCTCATCAACTCAAGCTTCGTGACTGTATATAGTAGGCTGTGGTAAAAACTTCATTTTTCACAGGCATTTGTTGCCTGTATAAATATCAGGAGATTTCTCATAATGTATAGAATCTGGAGTGAAACATCACTTTTGAAGGGGTGTTAAACTTTGAGTAGAAACTGTATGGGCTATTCCATATGAAATCGATCAGTAAAAAACCTCGCATTTTTTTATACTCTAATTTTTTCCCTGCTTATACAAGGTGCTGAGGAGAGTGCATTTTCAAAAATATACTATCGAAAGTCAAACGGTTTTCGTATTATTGAGCGACAAATTTAGCGTATTTTATAAAAACAAGCCTCTTTCAGCGCTCAGAACTCTGGAACCATTTACTGCAGAACATTGAACAAGAGCTTATTTTGAAGCTGACATTTGGTAGGTTATGCTAAGAAGTAATCCTTATTTTTTTTGTACACAGAGAGACAGATAATCTGATTTTACTTCCTTTTAGGCTTTTTGGCCATTTGTAAAAATGTAAAAAAATATTGAGAAAAAAATTTGCATTATTAAGAGGAATTCGGCATTGTTTGCTTAGTGGCTCGGCAATAAGTTTCGAGGGTATTAAATAGATTATTTTCACACGCCTAGACTTGAAAGGCGCAACACAGCACGCACTGGTCGAGAGCTGAAGATAAGCGAGTGTTCGGCGTCATTTTACTCCTGTGTTTATGAAAACCTGTGATAAAGCTAGCACAGCCATGACTGCTAGACGACACATCACGTGTTTATGTCTTCTGGCCTTGCTTACCTCGGCTAGCTTCCGCCTCACAGTCAGCTGGTTAGTTCACACGCGTACGATTTATTTTATTTATTTAATATTTTCAATACTTTCTTATCAACGAACCACCAGTAAAAAATATGTGTTTATTTGTACTTTCAATGCGGAATCTAACCATATATTTTAAAAATATTTTTTCGTGGCCAAAGGCGTCTTAATGAAGAAAAATCTAAATTTCTCCATTTGCATAAAAAGTAAGAAAAACTGTTTACATGTCAATATAAACTTTAACTTCTCAGCATCAAAATAAACCATGATTTTGATCATTGGGTGAAAGGGTTTCAGAGCCACAACAGTTTAAATTTGCTAATTTTATGAAAATACGATAAATTTAAATATTATTAAACACTATGAAGTTCTGATGCCTCAAACTTTGCACACAGCATTATATCACAGTTGTCTACGGACAGAAAAAGTTTCATTGTATTTAAAAATTGCAAGGTCAATTTTCTCTATATTTCGGTCGATTTGAGATGGAATAGCCCGTATGCTTTCACTACTACCTCGACTCCAATATATTGTTTAATGAGCGACAGTACTCGCACTTCCCTACACCATATTGTTTGGTTTCAGATATTTCGTACACTGAACGTTATATTTAAATATGTAACCACTTTACTTCTTATAATATTTCTTGTGCAAGTTCTCCACATTGTGTTGGAATGGAATTTACAGGAAGGGGGGGTACTATGGCCCAGCACTGCGAACTGTTACGATCTATTGTATTAACCCTCAAGTTAGGCGCATTCCCAAACCTCCACTACACTAAGGTTCGCTGCTTATTCAGGTTTCGAGCAGGCAACCCCCCTTATTCCTAGGCCAGCCCCCTCCTTGCGTCGCCAGCCAGCGATTGGGCAACGCTATGGAATGATGACGGAATTGAGAAATTGTGACGGAATTATGTAGATGCCTAATGTAGGGATACAGAACAACCCCAAGAAAAACCCCCAACTGCAAACTTGTCCGCCATAAGTGTCACTACGGAGTTTTCAATGAAAAATCCCAGACCTGACCGGAACTCTAACCCGGGCAGCCTGCGTGACAGGCCGGAGATCTAACCACTCAGCCACCGCAGGCTCTACGTTGTATTACTTAAACATCCACAAATCCCATTTTCTTCATTCGTTTAAGGTGCAACTCCTCCATTGAAAATTATACAAAAACCAGAAAAATATTATGGCTCATTATTAATCGAAAATTAAAGTTTGAGAACAAATAAACGAAAGCACTTATGAAGTACAACTTACTTACTTACAAATAGCTTTCAAGGAACCCGAAGGTTCATTGCCGCCCTCACATAAACCCGCCATCGGTCCCCATCATGTGCAAAATTAATCCAGTCTCTATCATCATATCCCACCTCCCTTAAATCCATTTTAATATTATCCTCCCATCTACGTCTCGGCCTCCCCTAAGGTCTTTTTCCCTCCGGTCTCCCAACTAACACTCTATATGCATTTCTGGATTCGCCCATACATGCTACATGTCCTGTCCATATCAAACGTCTTGATTTAATGTTCCTAATTATGTGAGGTGAAGAATACAATGCGTGCAGTTCTGCGTTGTGTAACTTTCTTCATTCTCCTGTAACTTCATCCCGCTTAGCCCCAAATATTTTCCTAAGCACCTTATTCTCAAACACCCTTAACCTATGTTCCTCTCTCAAAGTGAGAGTCCAAGTTTCACAACCATACAGAACAACCGGTAATATAATTATTTTATAAATTCTTTCAGATTTTTCGACAGCAGACTGGATGATAAAAGTTTCTCAACCGAATAATAACACGCATTTCCCACATTTATTGTGTTTAATTTCCTCCCGAGTGTCATTTATATTTGTTACTGTTGCTCCAAGATACTTGAATTTTTCCACCCCTTCGAAGGATAAATCTCCAATTTTTATATTTCCATTTCGTACAATATTCTCGTCACGAGACATAATCATATACTTTGTCTTTTGGGATTTACTTCCAAACCGATCGCTTTACTTGCTTCAAGTAAAATTTCCGTGTTTTCCCTAATCGTTTGAGGGTTTTCTCCTAACATATTCACGTCATCCTCATAGACAAGAAGCTGATGTAACCCGTTCAATTCCAAACCCTCTCTGTTATCCTGGACTTTTCTAATGGCATATTCTAAAGCGAAGTTAAAAAGTAAAGGTGATAGTGCATCTCCCTGCTTTAGCCCGCAGTGAATTGCGAACGCATCTGACAGAAACTGACCTATACGGACTCTGCTGTATGTTTCACTGAGACACATTTTAATTAATCGAACTAGTTTCTTGGGAATACCAAATTCAATAAGAATATCATATAATACTTCCCTTGAAGTACAACATTAATTAAAAATATGAAGAGTCCACTGCAAGAATGATGGATGTCATTTGGAATACATTTTGCAGGAGATTTTCCGATCATCACTGGACAATGCCTATCAGTGTTAATGACATATAAGTCTCTATGTACATTCTATATGTCTTATGCTATGCATTGACAGTCTTGGTTCATTTTCGACAAGAAAGTGACATGCATCATTCTTGCAGTGGACTCTTCATATACGAAAGTAAAATGTATTTTATTAACACAAATATAAACATTCCCTAAAGATTAACAATTCGTTCACATATATTCAACTGATCGGAAAAGAATGAATAAATCTACAACTAAGTAAACAGATTTATTTCCTGTCTCACTATACTTAATTTTATTTAGACTACTTGTGGAAAGCACATGGCCAACATTATGTTCTTTATCCAAAACTGTATCACAGTCATTTTCTGTATGTTAATATTGATAAACATTATACATTTATATATTCCCATCATAGAATACAATCATTATATCGGTATAAAATAGCCTAGTGTCAAATTAATAATATTCCCCTTTGTTGTGTGCAAGGCCGCCTTAAATACACGGAGTCATTTGTTTTTATTTCATTATAGCCTATTAGTCTGAGACAACAATGATAAAATGTATTGTTATTTGAAAGCTCGTGTATCTCGTTAAATATCAATCCTATCAAAATTTTGCATGCATTAAAACTTATCAGAAACCATTTTTAAGGAAACTTTTGCTATGTAACATTTTTCATGATAATCAATAATAAGCGAGATATTTAGATTTATTTAATTCAGGCCCCCCTTATAACCGCCCTTTTAAATAAAGTATTTTGAATGCCATATAGCCTTTAGAACAAATTTAATTTATATTCAAATTTTCATATAAATCGATTCAGTCAGACATACATACATACATACATACATACATACATACATACATACTTACATACATACTTACATACATACATACATACATACATACATACATACATACATACATACATACATACATACATACATACATACATACATACATACATACATACATACATACATACATACATACATACATACATACATACATACATACATACATACATACATACATACAAACAAAAATTTCAAAAACTCGATTTTTTGCCTCAGGATGGTTAATTGTACATGTTAACAGTAGAAAATTACCAGAAAAATTTTGGTTACAGATTTATTAATGCTTAGTATAGATATTGCACAAGCTTTTCGCAATTTGCACAAATATAATTTTCCATTCGTGCATTTTTGCGACAATTATTTATTTTCTAGCTTAAACCCTGCTCTAAGGTACTTATATTTCTCTACCTTATCAAAAGATAAATTGTCAATTTTTATATTTACATTTCGTACAATGTTCTTATCGCGAGACATAATCTTATACTTTGCTTTTTCGAGTTTTCTTCTGAAGTACAAAAATAAATAAATAAATAAATAAATAAATAAATAAATAAATAAATAAATAAATAAATAAATAAATAAATAAATAAATAAATAAATAAATAAATAAATAAATAAATAAATGTATTTTAATTATACAAGAATGAAAATTTGGTAGAAATTAAATAACATTCTCAACTGATTGGAGAAGAGATATTAAAGGAAGCAATCATCCTATCCCATTACTTCATATTTACATTAATATCTTGAGGGGAAAAACAATGTCCAACATTATGTGTAAGCTGCGGATTTATGCCTATATGCCTATTTTAATCATTAACCTGAAGACGCAAGCTTTTAGGTTACATATCCATTTTAAGGCATTGTGAGTATTATATGCGAATTCTATAGTGTCTATAATTGCCTATTTCACTAGTAAATGCCTAAAAGTTGCCTAAATATCCGTATTATATATTATATTTGAATTTATTGACTATTCTATCAATATTTTTTAATCTCTAATTTGTTTATTTTTTATCCAGCAGAGGGCAGTGATGCCATACAACTATTGATAATTTGTGTGTTACGTCTTACTGCCACCAGAGCGCGGAGAAATCGAATAATTTAAATTCTACCAATAAGGAAAAAAATGTATTTCGAAAGTCGCGTGAATCATTGATGGTAGTTGACTAGGGTAGTTGGTTTGAACTGTGTATCAGGTTTGTGAGTTTAGTATGGAGTTGAGTTTTCTGCTGTAATACGTGAAAAATACATGGAGATATGCCAAGGCAAAAGTCATCAAGAGCATATGTTCTGAAACCCAAAGCTAAGATCTGATCTTGCTTTCATCAAAGCAAACTTTGGAAAGCTGTCTGCTTACACAACGAAACTGGAAACGAGGAGTATTCCACTCCACAGTACTGTGCAAGTTATGAAGAAAGTAGAAACTATTCCAAAACAAATACCAAGCAGTGTGGGAGAAGCAATGAGAAATGAGTATTTGAAAATTGTGAAAAGATATCCTGGTTGGGAGCAAGTGTTATTGGTGGCAGAAGCACTGGTTGGAAATGGCATTGACATTACTGCGTTCCCACTGGTTTGGTCCTCAGCTGAGATTGGATCCCTGAAATATTGCCCCATCACTTCATGTGAAGTGGAGGGGAGTTTCTCCCAATTTAAGAACATTCTTACAGACAACAGACATCAGTTCTCATTACAACATTTGGAGGAATATTTAGTTATTCACTACCATAATGGCATTACTATAGAAACTAATGTTTAATGCTACGCTATGGTCGTGTTAGCCATTAAGAATTAGAAATTGTTAGTGCCTTTTTTTTTTAATGCCACCAGATTGTCTTTCGACATTTCTGGTCTTCTCTCCTGGCCGTGGCTTAATTGTAACCCACTTCTGAGGTTGGGACGCCTGGAAGGCGGAGTTACATTACCCCGATGATGTGATAGGATGATTATGATTATGTGGTGCCAGGAGAGGTCTTAAATCTAAACTTAACCTAAATTCCAGACCATGGACGAACACAGGAATAATCCCCTTTAAGGAAAAATTCCTGTGCTCTAACCGGGAATCGAACCCGGGACCTCATGAACTATAGCCAGAAGCTCTGAACAGTAGACCATGAGGCTGGTCGTTAGTGCCTTTTTAAATGCCTATTTTAGAATTTTGAATACCTATTTTGCCTGCCTATTTCAACTGTTTTTAGTGCCTAAAAATCCGCAGCTTAATTATGTGCATTATCCGAAAATGTGTCAGAGTCATTCGTAATATTACAGTGAGAACACAATCAGTTAAAATGAAACAGTTGACTCCTTCACTCTCTACAAATCCCTAGGCAGCATTTGAATGGGAAATCCTCTGGCAGGTTTGACCACCAACCCCGCCTCCAGGTTGTCCTCTAGCTCTTTCATGCCGCCGGGCGTGTGAACGACGCGAAATCGTCGCAGCACAGTGGACAGCATCGTCTTCAGCTCCAGCATGGCGTATCTGTAGCCCACGCACAACCGGCGTCCTCCTCCGAAAGGGATGAACACGTGAGGATGTCGGCCGATGCTGTTCTCGGCAGAAAATCGCTCCGGGACGAATGACCCAGGATCGGGGTAATACTCAGGGTTTCTGTGTGTGAGATAAGCGTTGATAATGGAGTGTGATCCGGCCGGTATCGTGTACCCCATTCCCACTTCTATGTCTTCTCCTACCTTACGGAATAGGTATGGCACGGGTGGAAAGAGGCGAAGAGTCTCTTTTATCACCTGCAGAGCAAAATAAATTATTATTATAGTGAAAGAAAGTTGGCGGAATAATACTGAGTCCTTTTCGTCTTCTGAAACCGCCGTATCAGAAGATGAAAAATGGTTTTCTAATCTAATTCCGATTACACTTTTACGTTTGATAATTTCCTATTTCTATTTCGTATATATATATATATATATATATATATATATATATATATATATATATAATTCATCACTTATTGGACTCTACTGAACAAGAGTTCCACAGAATATTATGAAGTTTAATTACAAACTACGTGGTTTTTAACATTATTTTAATTTATGACTTGTAATATTACATTTTAATTATGATGTTTTGTACACCATTAATCTTAAACAGTTTATCTACCACCAATGTAATAGCTACATAGTTTGATATTGAGATATTGTATAATTGTGCCTGAAGATGCCTGAATGGGCGAAAACGTTTGCAATTTGTAACTCATGTATATAAAACTTAATGACCATATAATATAAGTCATTATTTTACATTGATTTGTCATTTGACTGAGTAACAAATATTATATTGTGTTTATCTATAAGGAAAGAAGTTTATCTAGTGCTTAGAGAAATGAAGAATGGAAAAGCAACAGGAGTTGATGAAGTCTCCACTGAATTAGTCAAATGCTTGCGTGAAGACGAGAAGAAAAGTCTATCATTATGCAACGAAATATATGAAAAAGGCAAATAGCCTGAAGATTTCACAGAGACAGTGTTGCTTCCAATACCGAAGAAAATAATTCCAAGAGATATAACGAGTTCAAGACTGCAACCTGATATCGCACTCAACGAATATTATTCTGCGAATACAGATTCGACGTTTGTATTCTAAGATGGAAGGGCAGTTGGAAGAAGAGCAGTTTGGGTTCAGGAAGGGAAAAGGTACGGGACATGCAATTGGACTGCTGCAAACAATCGGCGAAAGATACTTAGAGAAAAATGAAATAGTGTTTGTAGTATTTGTGGATTTGGAAAAGGCTTTTGATAGAGTGGATTGGAATAAATTTATTAGGATTCTGAAGAAAATTAGAGTGAATTGAAAAAAAGAGAAGATTATTAAGTAATATTTATATGAAACAACGAGCCTGATGAAGAGGTAAATTCCAAAGTGTCCTAAGTCATTTTTTAAGGTTTCAACTTCTTTATTCACGTTTACTTTATCCTTTTCAAGCCCATATATGTGTCAAAAGGAGGATAGCAATGACAAAGGAAGTTTTTAATAGGAAAAAGAGAATCTTTTGAGGATCTCTGGAAAACGAGCTAAGGAAGACTCTAGTGAACTTCTTGCAGTGTGACACTGTATAAGGCAGAAACATACATACAACGAAGTGAAGAGAAGCCAATACAAGTATTTGAAATGAGAATATGAAGAAGGAAGGTGCGTGTGAAATGGATAGACAGAATAAGTAATGAACCTGTGCTAGAAAGAGTGAGCGAAGAAATAATAATGCTGAAACTGACCAGGAAGTGAAAAAGAAATGGTTGGATCACTGGCTAAGAAGAAAGTGTCTACAGGAGGATGCACTGGAAGGAATGGTGAATGGAAGAAACGTTTGGTGCAGAAGAAATCAGATCATAGACAACGTTATGATGTACGAAACGTCAGTGCAAACCAAGAAAAAGATGGAAAATAGAGAAGACTGAGGAATGCTGGACTTGCAGTGAAGGACCTATCCTTTGGCAGAAAACAATGAATGAATGTTTAAACTTGAACCGTTAACGTTATTTTGTCACCAACTGCAGTCAAAGTAAAATCATTAACGACAATATGAAATCAATCAATGTGGGAGACAAAGGTTTTAAAACCCTCTATTTTAGGAATGTATAAGTTATTTATGAACTTTAATAAATCTTTTAATTTGAACTTCTTAAGCGAATAATATGTAAGATGACTTTTGAATATAGAACATATTTATTTTCAAATTAAACTGCACTCAGTGACCATATGCTTTATGAACACACAAGGAAGATTAGATTACACTGGTCAAAAATGATTTTGTTATATGTACAATTTCTGCTGTTTCTTATGTAATTTTTTCATCTGCTGAGTCTAAAAATGAATTCAGAATTTTTCTACCACCCACCATTGTTTCGTAATATTTGAAAAGTTGATTTATTTTTATTGCTATACATACAGTCCCTAACATGCTAATGAAAAGAAAATATTTCAAATATTTCAATTTATTTCTTAAAAAATTGACCTACAACTGCAGACGATTGTTGCCTATAAAGTCAGAATTCATAAAAATAAATTTTATTCCTCATTAGACTGTGAGAGGTAGGCTAGCATTATTCTCAGTTAAGTTGGAACTTACATTCATGAGACAAGTTTCATAACCCATGTTTCCTTTGTCCTGATTTTAAGCGTGGTAAAAGTATATTATAAAGTGAAACATACCTCGAAATACTATATAAGTCATATAAACAATTTTCGTTACGCATGTGATTAGTTAACTTTGAATTTTACTACACTAGTTAAAAGAGCTTAAGAGTATTCTTTTGATTGCAAAATAGATGAGGACAGGAAATGGACCCCTGAAATCTGTTGTGCTCCATGTGATTCTATTAACTGGTTGGCTAAAAGGATCCCGTCATATGGCTCTTCCAGTTCCAATGATATGCCGGGAACCTAAGAATCATTCAACAGACTGTTACTCGTACTTTCTAGCAGCCACAGATCAGAAGATTACAGAGAACTTGTCAGCGAGCTGATTCAGAAACTATAACGTGATGGGGTATCATATCTTTCAAAATAACGTCTTGGATTCTCATCTATTTTTTTCTTTGATCAAAACCTTCAGGTAATGAGCGATGAACATGGGGAGTATTTTCATCAGTTTTCCCTGAAATAAAGAGGCGCTACCAGGAAAAATGGAGCCCAAATATTCTATCAGACTATGCTGGACACTCAAAAGGAACATTTCTCAAGCGAAGTATAGCCTAAAATCTATTGCACACATTTTAGGTAAATAAATATGATTTTAGGTAAAATGTTACAAGGTATTGATACTAGAAAAGTTTGAATTACATTTCGTATAATTACTCAAAACCCCTGGGTGATAGAAAAAATTTGAAAACAGATTTGAAATCAGAACGAAAAATGGTATAAGAATCACCCATTCTTTATCTTTTAATAAAAAATATGTTTAATTTTGTTGACCAGTGTTATTATCACTAATAGGATTAAAATGCAGTGGAAAGATAATGGAATTGTTACCTGTTCCAGATAATTCATCTGAGATAAATCTTCGCTGCAAACAGATCTGCAGTGATCTTGACCGAAAATTAACTTCTGTTCCTCCAGAACTCTGTCTTGCACCTCTTGGTGTATTCCCAACATTGACAGCACGTAGCAAAACGTCGTTGCAGTCGTCTCAGAACCCGTAGATACAATAGTCACCACTTCGTCGCGAATTTCTTCCATACTCATCGTCCCGTTTTCTATCATCAGATCCAATAAGCATAATTTCTTCTTAGAAACAGATGCCTTGTCGTCTAGATCAGTCTTCTGCTTACCGCCAGCATTGAACTTACATTTCCTCTTTTTAATTCCGTCAAAAATTTTCTCGTTCACATCTTTCATAACAATTTTCGTTTGTTTACCAACTTGAGTTACATAGTAGAGCCAATCATAAAGCATCCACGGTTTTCGAAATCTCTCCATAACTACTTCCAGACCCCATAGAATTACTTTAGTGAAGTAATGGTCTTGAGAAACTTGAACATTTACGACTTCCCCCATTGTTGTTTCTGCTACAATGTCCATAGAACAGAGAAATGAATAATGGTACAAGTCAAACGTAGAACCGTCTGAAACTTTATTTATATTATCGTTTAAAAGCAATGAAAGTCTGGAAAACTGGTGAACGAAGCCGTCAAGAATGTTAGCATGAAATGAGGAATTAATTATCTTTCTATGGAAACGCCACGTGTTCCCATAAGACAAAAGTAATCCATTATTAAATATAGGTTTTGCTACTTTATAAATATATCTACCTCTAGTCTCCAATTTCTTATTTGTCATTAATTTTTCTATACTCTCAGCATCTGTAACCAAAACAACGGGTTTTCCAGCTCCCCAGATTCTCATTACTGGACCATACTTTTCAGTAAGCTGATTTATTATTTTGAAACATTCAACTGGAGATCCGGTGGCAAACATCAGCAGGTTTCCTATTATCGGGAGGGATGTTGGTCCAGGAATTTTGGATGCGATGTACCAAAGTCTCCTCTTCTTCCAGCAGTACACACTGGTCGCTAAACAGATTGCTGCGGCCACAAGCAATGATAGTAATGTCTTCCATTTGTCTTCTGCAGGCAGGAAATAATGGCGAAGTGGCGAGCCTTCGAGCCCCATTCTAAAAAATGTCAGGAATAGTCACACATTACATTAGGCATGAAACAGTATCATTTACATTTCTTTCCATGTTGAGTTCATCGTTATTTTCATACAATAGCAAAGCATATTTCACAGAGTATTATTAATACGATTATTTATTATTATCATCATTATTATCGTCAATAATAATTAAACGTAACCCATGATAATGTTTTAAGAGCAATTAAAAAAATAAAACCAACAAACAAAATTGCTACTGATGGTACTCCAAAGTTTATAATAAATTAAAACATGCTCTGAAATGTTTATTCTTTCGTTAGCCCACATACTTATCTCTAGTCTGAAAAACGATAAATTTCCTTTTTTATGGAAAAACACAACAATTATTTCCGTGACAAAATAAATGATGTTAGAAATTATAGCTCGTTATATTGATATTAATTACGAAATATAACATTTCATTCACAAAGTATGTTTTCTTGGAGATACCATGGATAATAATCTCAACTGGGACATGCAAATCACAGAAACCTGCAGAAAAGTATATTCTATTATACATGTGCTAAAAAGGATAAATGTTCATCTCCCCTCTTGCTTAAAAAAGTCCCTTGTGCAGACACTTGCATTTCCCTATTTCGACTATGCGGACATTTTACTGACTGACCTCTCCAGCGACAACAAAATGAAACTTCAACGTGCTCATAATTTGTGTGTACGTTTTGTAAGCAATGTTCGTAAATATGATCATATTACCCCATCCCTGGAAGCAATAGGTTGGCTTAAACTAGATAAGAAAAGAAATTTACATTCACTTCTCTTTCTCTTCGAAATCTTGAACTCTTCTATTCCTTCGTACCTGTCGTCTCGCTTCACTTACCTTTCTTCCCACCATAATCTGAACACACGCTCTCGTCATGAAACAATACTAACAATACCATCCCATCGCACCTCCTCATACTCATCTTCTTTCACAATAGCCCTGCCAAGACTCTGGAATTCGCTACCTGCTAGCATCAGGGACTGTCGAAATAAAATTGAATTCAAACGAAAACTTACTAGGCACTTGGTCAGTAATTGATTACTTGTAAATAGTTTCTTTAATCTATCACAAAATATTTCAATATTCAGTAATTTCACCACTATACAATTTTGTTATTCTAGATTTAATTTGTAATTCAGTAAATATAAAATATTCTTTGTTTCTCTATGATAAATTATCTAGTTTTAATTATTCAGGTAATCTTTTCGTACTTTGATTTTATTGTAATTGTAAATTTAATACTAACTGTAATATTATTTGTAATTGTAAATGTAAATTTAATACTAATTGTAATTTTATTGTTGATATTGTAGTTGGAATCTCCTGGTAGAGGGGCAGAGAAGGCCTGACGGCCTTATCTCTACCAGGTTAAATAAATAAATACTAAATACTACTAATACTAAAAACTTTCGTAAAGTATACAAAGTGTGATTTCTTTAATTTAAGTTTCTCAGTGTCCTTAGATTTTGAAAATCCATCTGTCTATATGTCTATGTTTATTAATTTTCCTATTTTGCTACTCTTTATATAAGAGTAAATTTATATGCAAGTAATTAAATAGAAATACGAAGTATGTCCTTGGGGATACCTTAAAAACTTTCGTAATTTATAGGAAGTGTGATTTCTTCAATTTAAGTTTCTCAGTATCTTTAGGTTTTGAAAAGCCATCTGTCTGAATGTCTATGTGTATTAATTTTCCTATTTTGATACTCTTTATATGAGAGTAAATTTATACGCAAGTGATGAAACAGAAATACAAAGTATGTCCTTGAAGAGACCTTAAAAACTTTCGTGATTTATACAAAGTGTGATTTCATTAATTTAAGTTCCCGAGTGTCTTTAGGTATTGAAAATCCATCTTCTATATATCTGTGTATTAATTTTTCTATTTTCAGACTTTTTATATACGAGTAAATTTATATGCAAGTAATGGAATAGAAATAAAATTACTTCACTATAAGAATTAATAGGTCTAACTCCACACTTGTGGAGTAACGGTCAGCGCATCTGACCCCGAAACCAGGTGGCCCGGGTTCGAGTCACAGTCGGGACAAGTTACCTGGTTGAGGTTTTTTCCGGGGTTTTTCCCCAATCCAATATGAGCAAATGCTGGGTAACTATCGGTGCTGGACCCGGACACATTTCACCGGCATTATCACCTTCATCTCATTCAGACGCTAAATAACCCGAGTTGTTGATACAGCGTCGTAAAATAACCTACTAAAAATTAATAGTTCTATTTTGAGACAATAATACACAATGACACTTTATTCAAATTTTGTTCAATAAATTTTTTCTTTTTATCAAACATTCAAAACCTGGCAATGTCCGCCACAAACGCAAGATGAACTGGACATGAATTCGTGCTAATTTGGATGGGCCCTACACATCGGGGAAACACGTTTTTGCGAAATTTTACAAGAATCACAGGCTGTATGCGAAAAAAATACACGACCCATTAACGAAGCGATTCTGTTGACTTTGTTAAGCTGTTTGCGAAAGGCTCAGGAGTGTAAACGGAATGGTTGATGTCACTTCCTTACAAACTGAAGGTCGGAATATTTGATATCGACTCTTTGTTCTTACTCACCTTTCACAATCGTTTATTTTTAGATGCTTATTTAACGACACTGTATCAACTACTAAGTTATTTAATTCGTTGGAATTGATCATGGTTTTGTGCGATATTATAGCCAGGGTTGCCAGATTGATTTTACCCAAGTTCTCCAAATATTGGTGCTATTGTAGCCCAATGTCGCCAATTTTCTACTTTAAAAATTGTACCTGTATCATATTTATCTAATAAATTCTATAAATTTAGTATTTATGACGTACTCTTTGCATTGGTTTTTGTACCGATCTCCTGACATTTCCCCCACTTCTCCAATATTTCACAACACAAGTCACTGTTAAACCCCCCTACAAATTAAACCAATCTCAATATTAACAGTTTCTGAACGAAAGAAATATTTAGGGAGTTGGAGTAGGAATTACGGTTGGATTGTTCATTTTTACGTTAGAAAATTCTCTACAATGCTTCGTCTATAAGTTCCAGTATTTATCAGTTAATTGGTACTCAAAATAAGAAAAAATAGCGCTGTGGAACTACTTCTTGGGGCGAGGAAGGAAGAGCGATACGTTCGTTTGAACCAGTGTCAAAGATGGGTGACATCATGTTGCTGCGCTCAATTATAATATACAGTATATTTTATACAATAAAGTAGAAGTGGGGGAAAAATAACGTAACGGTTATTTTGGAACAGTTCCTTGCTTGAACTGTTCCAAAACGTATCAGCACCTAGGAATACTACGTTCCAAAATAACACTAGTACGGAATACTTGCTGTTACAAAATACTCGTTTCCCTTTGGAACTACATTATGACAACGCCTATTCCACAGAACGGAACATGCTTGGTACTATTGAAAGCAGGGGCGCCAACTTTTAGAAAATACTGAGTGAGCTGAAACATTTGAGGTATAAGTTAAATAAATGTCATAAGTATAATGATAACATGCCTATTTCGTTTATATGACGTCATTCCATTTTCGACCAATGAAGTGTAATGAAATTTTGAATTCCAACCAATCACAGTCAGACTTTGTGATAATTACTGCAGCTAGATTTATCCCTATCAATTTATCGCATGGTCGTTCTTTTGTTTAGTCGTTGTCGCCAACTGTTTCCCCGTAAATTGATGATCATGAATACATTAAGATCCAACTACACGGTTAAACTTTTCTTTCAACTTTAAAGCAATGAATGCAAGATTGATATTTAATATTAATTAACATATTTACGCAGTGAAGACCACGTTCAAAACGGCGCACCATGTAGACACAAAATCTTTATGCATCTTAATTGAACGTACCTTTTAAACTTGATTCTTTCAATATTCTTCCCAGATTGCACGCATACGCGATTGGAATATTGAACTGTGTAGAAGCAGCTTTAGTTCCGTTACACACTACAGCGAGAATGCGTTTGTCGAGCTATAAAAAATGCTTTCGTGTAGCACTCATTGTAAGTAACGGTCGAAACAAGGCACAGCTGACATAGGTCCTGCTTCCACAGGTAGGCCTAACGTGACCTATAAAATTGTAGCCTATAACATTTGTATTGAAATTAAACAATTAATAGACGTTCAAATTTATGTAACATCATCGCATATCAAACTCAAAGACCTTGCATAGTAATAATGTCTTCGATCAAACTGCCTTTCGTATGACGTAATAAAATTCGTGTTTTAATTAGGCCTATCTATACAGAGATGGCTTCACTGTGTAGCAACATGTCTGGCTGTGAATACATAAGCATTGGTATATAGCTGTCCCCACTGTTACTGTTAAATTAAATTATGATTTCAGCAGATAATGAAAATGTATTTGTTATAATAATAAGAGAAAAGTGCAGTACATGTAATTAACATTGTTAAACCTGTATTTCGCTTTTCGCAATTGGGATTACTGAATAATAACATCGAATTTCTTTATTGCAATAATCGATATTCATCTAGGAGTATTTCAACTTCACAATGTCTGAATAGGTTAAGTATTCGTTAATATACAATTATTAACATTTTGTGATCGAATTTTAGGGATATATTATTTAAATTTTTATTTTATTCACGAAATAGTCCTAATAAATGTCACTCGAGGTCTGAGATTTCCCAGATAAATCCACTCGCTTCGCTCGTGGAAGATCTCAGACCTCTCGTGACATTGCTACAGATAAATTATTGGGTGGGCGCCGCTGTTTGAAAGCAGAATTGGGAATCCTTTCGTCGCACTGAAAGAAATGTTGGAATCTAAAGTGAAAGATAAATAGTATAGCTATGAAGAGTCTCTTTAAAAAAATGTGCACATTATTTCTTGAAACTAATGTTACAGAATACAGAATTCTATTAAACAATTATTAACATAATGCCTGTATTATAGTATACTAACTACATTTTGAATTTTAACAAGGGAGAAGAAAATAATGTAGGTCATGTTTTATTTACAAATATTTTACATTTTTAGTTTCATTATCAATTCTTCAAATCAAACTAAATTCTTTTCAAACACGACTTTATTGTCGAAGATTTTTATTTACAAAAATACAACGGTAAATTTTCATACTTTATTACAATGGAATGATTACTCTTCATGACTGTATTCACATGAATTTTAGCACGGCCGAAATGATTATAGCTTTTATTTACTAATTTTTGGAGAAATTGAACAATATTGTAAACTTGAACTAAGCAGAAGAGGAAGAATAGGTTAGGTTTTATTTACCATTGGGATCCTCTTCGATTTCGTGACCAATAATTTTCACAAATTATTTAAAATTGTATTACATTTCCTGCTTCGAACAAACCTGATCTATGAATTCAATTTGGCATTAGAAAACATTTCTTTTCCACAAATTCACATTTCGGCTCACTATGAAATCATTCTGCATCACATGGCATACAGGGAAGTATGTGATCATTTAGAGTCCTAAATATCACTGTTATATTACATACTAGTCGTAAGTGCATATTCCAAAATACCACTGTTACATTTCGTACTAAAAGTAAGTACTTGTTCCAAAATATTACTGTTCCACCAGATACTAGTCAACCGTGCGGTTGTAGTTACACACAAGTTGCATATGGTACTGTTATTTCGGACTGTTATTTGGAACCTCGTATTTTCAAGGAACTGGAAGAGTTGGAACTGTTACGAGAAAATAACAACTTTTTCCTTTTCTTCGATAAAAAAAACAAGTTCCGGCGTGTCAACAATGATAAGTCTAATATTTCATAACAGTCATTGGATTGGATTAGGGATGTATCAACAATGGACTACTCAATAAAATAAAATTAATAAACGATTAAGTGCTTTTTCCTCTGTCGCCCAAATTTTGCAAAATTCAGAGCAAAAGTCGCCCAAATGGCGTTAGTCGTAATTCTTTAAAAATAGGTCGCAAAATCTCTGTTTATGTAGCCCAAACGGCGAAATATCGCCCAATCTGGCAACCCTGATTATAGCTAGCGATACGATATGAACATGCGCATACTAGATGCTACAATAATGCTTCATCAGCTTATACTAAATGACCAAGAATATGGATACAGAGGGATTTTTTTTGTTTGTAACGATTTTGCAACAGAAGCGAAAGAAGTGAATTCATGAAATTAATAATCGTAGGGAAGAACTCTGAGAATTCCGTCATTCATATCACGATTTAGAAAATGATGAGCCAACGTTTCAACGATACTCTAGTTTAACAAAAACGCAGTCTCAAGAGGTCTTATAGTTCATTCAAGAGGACATACCGCATAGAAGGAAGACACTAACTAGAGAAAAGTAATTTCTGCTAAAGAAAGATTTGCTGTTTAAGATAAATGTAATTTGTATTTTAATTTTACTTTTTCACTGCTGAAAAAATATTTTTTTCAAACAATGTCCTTTACAATGATACCGTCATTCATTTGGACTAGAAATTTTACCAATTTATTTAGCAGTTTATTAACGACATAAACTATCGTAACATAAAAGAAACATACTTATGGCTCTTAAGGAACATGGAGGTTCATTGCCACCCTCACATAAGCCCGCCATCAGTCCCTAAACTGAGAGAGATTACTCCAGTCTCTACAATCATATCCCGCCTCCGTCAAATCCATTTTAATATTATGTTTTTAAATGTTATTCGTTGCTTTAACGTTAAATATCGTAGTTTTATTTTTTCATTCAGAGTTTCAAATGTTTTAAAATTTTGTTTTTATAAGGTGACATTAAGCGTCATTATTTAACCTGAAATGAGCAGTGTTCATTTTCAGCTCTCTAACACAGAATAAACACAAAAATTGAACGGTATATCATCCGTATTTTTTCTCACGAGCTTAAAAACAATGTAAGTGGTACCTTCAACGTCCCTGTTCGTAACAAGCCGGATGAAGGGGTTGTTCAGAGAAACACAGCCGTATGTGCACTCCCTGCATGTAACTTAGATCCGAGTTTTAAAATGGACATTTTCTGGAAAACTAATTGAAATACAGAAAAATGGTATTTGACTTTTTTGTTGGTCTTTAGTATAGGAATCATCCACCAGAAGTAATGGCATTACTTACAATTAACTCTGTAATTGCTTCTAGTATATTGCAAAGTAAATGTAGTATTGTCAATAATTAGAGCAGACGTCTCCAAAAGCGTACTCGCGAGTAAGCCCCTGAACGGAACCGAAGCCAGTACGTAATGAGCGCGCTCCGCCCCACCCATCTCCACCTGTTCTGTACTCAATGTTTATGCGTAAACGAACAGCAGTGGCGGACTGCCATTATCACTGTGTTGGTCGGCGTGGTCCACCTTTTCACAATGTATTCTAATCATGGACGTAGTACATTCAAGGATGAATAGGAAGAGAAATTTTTTTTTCGAGTTAGTGGGGAGAATGTGAAATGCTTAATTTGTTCGAAAATCCTAAAGGTGTGTTAAAATTCAACATGCGATACAATACTCGACTCTTGACAAAGAATATCATACAATTACAGGCATGTTGGACATGTGAAAATAATTTATTTTGGGGCTATCTGTATGACTGTTGGTTATACGTAATAATCAGCATATTACAATACGTTTACACTCAGTTCCGCATGACAAACATATAGTTTTTCGTTTAATTTTAGATGAAATGCGTAGGCCTACAAATATTTTGATAAATATAAAACAAGAAAAAACAAACACAAATCACACGTCCTCAGTCTTAAACAAAAAAGCTTTTTGATAGCTATGTTTTAGCTTGGAATATTGGAAAATGAATGAAGCCTGTTACAGAAGCATCATTTGTAAAATCGTGCATACAGGACGTTATTAAAATACTGTGTCCAGAACAAAGTCAAAGTTTAAGAAAATTAAAATGGTTCCAATTACAGTTCAGAGAAGGAATTTCAAGATTGCAAATGTAATTGAATCTGAAGTCAAAACCACAATTGACCAGTTTGTAGCTTACTCACTTGCATTGGACGAAAGCACAGATAGAAATGACAAAGCTCACCTAGCCATTTTCATCCGAGGAGTTAATAAACATTTTACTGTGTCTGAATGTCTTCTAGATGTAATTACAAAATACAACTGGAGAAGATCTTTTCCAGGCACTGAAAGGCACCATAGAACAAAAGAGGTTGAATTTGCAATGGCTTGTGTCAATAGCAACAGACGGGGCTCCAGCTTCATAGTATGTCAAAATAATATACAAACGTATGATATTTCTTATTCTCTTGATGTTATTATTTGTAAACTTAAGCAGACTGTTGCCGTGATCCCCCACTGATCGTTCCTATCTGTTGAGTTACGAGTCTCTTCCCCTTTTCTAGCCTTACAGCACAATGTGTTCGGCGGGCAGCATCGAGAGCACGAATGACGATACGCTTTTTGGAGACCTCTGAATTAGACTATGAAATACTTTAGAAGACACTCCTTGCAATTATTACTATCGCTTAGTTTTGTAGATCTGTTTACAAGGCCAACCTAAAAAGGAGGTAGATTTCTAAGCCTGGCAAGAACATATCTGAATATTGTACTTAATATCTTTACCTAACTATAACTATTCTATTTATGAGAATCACTCCCTTTTGGAAAGGCTCCTACTACACCAAGCCACTTATTTTTCATTATTTACGTATGAAAAAAGTCGTCTGTTTCGATTCTGAGTAACTCTATGAAAATCACTGCACACAGACAAATACACAGATAGACAGACGCATGTTCAATATAAATCTTTCGGTATGAGGATGCTGAAAACCTTTATTTCTGCGAAAATCTTTCAAAAATAATTGCAATGCTTTCGTTTTGTACTTCGTAGAAATTAATAAGTAGGATATTGATACATATTATTAGAGCAGATTCCAAGTAAAAATGTAATTTATAGTACTCCTTCATTCGTTTCATATGCATATATTTTTGTTGAAAGTAATTATATTCTATTTCTCTAGACTTCATACAATGAGTAAATAAAAAAGTAATTGTACAACCGTAAATATTCATGCAAAACTTGACAGACGTCTGTTTAAAGTGAAACACATACAAGTTACTACATTTTTACACTTTCAATTAAATGCTGAAATTAACATTTTTTTCGGATACCCCCATTTCGTTTAGACCAGGCCTGCAGAACTGTAGCTCCTCAGAGCGACTGCCTTCGTACCCCTTCTACCCCACCCACCTTTTCTACGTGTGTGGTCATGGCGTTCTAGTTGCTCTCGGCTGTATCAACATTCATCCTAGCAGCGGCAGGTATACAATACGCGTACTGCAGTTTGAAGAGAACTGGAACATGGCAAAATTTAAACCCTTGAAGAAATACTACTTCCAAAGGAAATGGGGATATGATTATTTTGTTGTTGAAGAATACGAAAGAATTATCTGTTTACTGTGTCTCATCCAATTTATTTCTACTCATTTCAATATTAAATATTTAAACAAAGTCCATATTAAAAATGATGGAATAGACAAACTTTCGGGTAAGTTCATTATTACGAACTGTATATTGATTACTTACAAATAGCTTTTAAGGAACCCGGAGGTTCATTGCCGCCCTCACATAAGCCCGTCATCGGTCCCTATCCTGGGCAGAGTAATCCAGTCTCTACCATCATATCCCACCTCCCTTAAATCCATTTTTATATTATCCTCCCATCTACATCTGGGCCTCCCCAAAGGTCTTTTTCCCTCCGGCATCCCAACTAACACTCTATATGCATTTCTGGATTCGCCCATACGTGCTACATGCCCTGCCCATCTCAAACTTCTGGATTTAATGTTCCTAATTATTATGTCAGATGAAGACTACAATGCGTGCAGTTCTGTGTTGTGTAACTTTCTCCATTTTCCTGTAACTTCATCCTTCTTAGCCCCAAATATTTTCCTAAGCAACTTATTCTCAGACACCCTTAACCTCTGTTCCTCTCTCAAAGTGAGAGTCCAAGTTTCACAACCATACAGAACAACCGGTAATATAACTATTTTAAAAATTCTAACTTTCAGCTTTCTTGAGAACAGATTGGATGACATAAGCTTCTCAGCCGAATAATAACAGGCATTTCCCATATTTATTCTGTGTTTAATTTCCTCCAGAGTATCGTTTATGTTTGTTACTGTTGCGCCAAGATATTTGAATTTTTCCTCCTCTTCAAAGAATAAATTTCCAATTTTTATATTTCCATTTC